>NW_025547882.1:0-44910 GCF_905237065.1 Salmo salar | reverse complement strand
ACATCTGTTTCCTCCTTCTAATAGACCCACTCACCAATATCTGTTTCCTCCGCCTAATAGTCCCCCTCACCAAGATCTGTTTCCTCCGTCTAATAGTCCCCCTCATCAAGATATGTTTCCTCCGTCTAATTGTCCCCCTCACTAATATCTGTTTCCTCCGTCTAATAGTCCCCCTCAACAATATCTGTTTCCTCCGTCTAATAGTCCCCCTCAGGAAGATCTGTTTCCTCTGTCTAATAGACCCCCTTACCAAGATCTGTTTCCTCCATCTAATAGTCCCCCTCAGGAAGATCTGTTTCCTCCGTCTAATAGAACCCCTCACCAAGATCTGTGTCCTCCGTCTAATAGTCCCCCTCACCAAGATCTGTTTCCTCCGTCTAATTGTCCCCCTCACCAAGACCTGTTTCCTCCGTCTAATAGTGCCCCTCATCAAGATCTGTTTCCTCCATCTAATAGTCCCCCTCACCAAGATCTGTTTCCTCCGTCTAATAGTCCCCCTCACCAAGATCTGTTTCCTCCGTCTAATAGTCCCCCTCACCAACATCTGTTTCCTCCATCTAATAGTCCCTCTCACCAAGATCTGTTTCCTCAATCTAATAGTCCCCCTCAGCAAGATCTGTTTCCTCTGCCTAATAGTCCCCCTCACCAAGACCTGTTTCCTCCGTCTAATTGTCCCCCTCACCAAGATCTGTTTCCTCCATCTAATAGTGCCCCTCATCAAGATCTGTTTCCTCCATCTAATAGTCCCTCTCACCAAGATCTGTTTCCTCCATCTAATAGTCCCCCTCAGCAAGATCTGTTTCCTCCGCCTAATAGTCCCCCTCACCAAGACCTGTTTCCTCCGTCTAATTGTCCCCCTCACCAAGATCTGTTTCCTCCATCTAATAGTCCCCCTCAGGAAGATCTGTTTCCTCCGTCTAATAGACCCCGTTACCAAGATCTGTTTCCTCCATCTAATAGCTCTAATAGTAGGGAAAACACTGACTGACTGACTGTTGTCAGCTCTAATAGTAGGGAAAACACTGACTGACTGTTGTCAGCTCTAATAGTAGGGAAAACACTGACTGACTGTTGTCAGCTCTAATAGTAGGGAAAACGCTGACTGTTGTCAGCTCTAATAGTAGGGAAAACACTCTGACTGACTGTTGTCAGCTCTAAGAGTAGGGAAAACATTCTGACTGACTGTTGTCAGCTCTAATAGTAGGGAAAACACTGACTGACTATTGTCAGCTCTAATAGTAGGGAAAACACTGACTGACTGTTGTCAGCTCTAATAGTAGGGAAAACACTGTCTGACTGACTGTTTTCAGCTCTAATAGTAGGGAAAACACTGTCTGACTGACTGACTTGTCAGCTCTAATAGTAGGGAAAACACTGTCTGACTGACTGACTTGTCAGCTCTAATAGTAGGGAAAACACTGTCTGACTGACTGACTTGTCAGCTCTAATAGTAGGGAAAACACTGACTGACTGACTGTTGTCAGCTGTAATAGTAGGGAAAACACTGACTGACTGACTGTTGTCAGCTCTAATAGTAGGGAAAACACTGACTGACTGACTGTTGTCAGCTCTAATAGTAGGGAAAACGCTGTCTGACTGACTGTTGTCAGCTGTAATAGTAGGGAAATCACTGACTGACTATTGTCAGCTCTAATAGTAGGGAAAACACTGACTGTTGTCAGCTCTAATAGTAGGATAAACACTGACTGACTGTTGTCAGCTCTAATAGTAGGGAAAACACTGACTGACTGACTGACTGACTGTTGTCAGCTCTAATAGTAGGGAAAACACTGACTGTTGTCAGCTCTAATAGTAGTGAAAACACTGACTGACTGACTGTTGTCAGCTCTAATAGTAGGGAAAACACTGTCTGACTGACTGTTGTCAGCTCTAATAGTAGGGAAAACACTCTGACTGACTGTTGTCAGCTCTAATAGTAGGGAAAACACTGTCTGACTGACTGACTTGTCAGCTCTAATAGTAGGGAAAACACTGACTGACTGACTGTTGTCAGCTCTAATAGTAGGGAAAACTCTGACTGACTGTTGTCAGCTCTAATAGTAGGGAAAACACTGTCTGACTGACTGTTTTCAGCTCTAATAGTAGGGAAAACACTGTCTGACTGACTGTTGTCAGCTCTAATAGTAGGGAAAACACTGTCTGACTGACTGACTTGTCAGCTCTAATAGTAGGGAAAACACTGACTGACTGACTGTTGTCAGCTCTAATAGTAGGGAAAACACTGACTGACTGACTGTTGTCAGCTCTAATAGTAGGGAAAACATTGTCTGACTGACTGTTGTCAGCTCTAATAGTAGGGAAAACACTGTCTGACTGACTGTTGTCAGCTGTAATAGTAGGGAAAACACTGACTGACTATTGTCAGCTCTAATAGTAGGGAAAACACTGACTGACTGTTGTCAGCTCTAATAGTAGGATAAACACTGACTGACTGTTGTCAGCTCTAATAGTAGGGAAAACACTGACTGTTGTCAGCTCTAATAGTAGGGAAAACACTGACTGACTGACTGTTGTCAGCTCTAATAGTAGGGAAAACACTGACTGACTGTCAGCTCTAATAGTAGGGAAAACACTGACTGACTGTTGTCAGCTCTAATAGTAGGGAAAACACTGTCTGACTGACTGTTGTCAGCTCTAATAGTAGGGAAAACACTGTCTGACTGACTGTTGTCAGCTCTAATAGTAGGGAAAACACTGTCTGACTGACTGTTGTTAGCTCTAATAGTAGGGAAAACACTGTCTGACTGACTGTTGTCAGCTCTAATAGTAGGGAAAACACTGCCTGACTGACTGTTGTCAGCTCTAATAGTAGGGAAAACATTGACTGGCTGTTGTCTGCTCTAATAGTAGGGAAAACACTGACTGACTGTTGTCAGCTCTAATAGTAGGGAAAACGCTTACTGACTGTTGTCAGCTCTAATAGTAGGGAAAACACTGACTGTTGTCAGCTCTAATAGTAGGGAAAACACTGTCTGACTGACTGTTGTCATCTCTAATAGTAGGGAAAACACTGACTGTTGTCAGCTCTAATAGTAGGGAAAACACTGACTGTTGTCAGCTCTAATAGTAGGGAAAACACTGACTGTTGTCAGCTCTAATAGTAGGATAAACACTGACTGTTGTCAGCTCTAATAGTAGGGAAAACACTGACTGTTGTCAGCTCTAATAGTAGGGAAAACACTGACTGTTGTCAGCTCTAATTGTAGTGAAAACACTGACTGACTGTTGTCAGCTCTAATAGTAGGGAAAACACTGTCTGACTGACTCTTGTCAGCTCTAATAGTAGGGAAAACATTGTCTGACTGACTGTTGTCAGCTCTAATAGTTGGGAAAACACTGTCTGACTGACTGTTGTCAGCTCTAATAGTAGGGAAAACACTGTCTGACTGACTGTTGTCAGCTCTAATAGTAGGGAAAACACTGACTGTTGTCAGCTCTAATAGTAGGGAAAACACTGACTGACTGTTGTCAGCTCTAATAGTAGGGAAAACACTGACTGACTGACTGACTGTTGTCAGCTCTAATAGTAGGGAAAACACTGACTGACTGACTGTTGTCAGCTCTAATAGTAGGGAAAACACTGACTGACTGACTGTTGTCAGCTCTAATAGTAGGGAAAACACTGACTGACTGTTGTCAGCTCTAATAGTAGGGAAAACACTGACTGACTGACTGTTGTCAGCTCTAATAGTAGGGAAAACACTGACTGACTGACTGTTGTCAGCTCTAATAGTAGGGAAAACACTGACTGTTGTCAGCTCTAATAGTTGGGAAAACACTGACTGTTGTCAGCTCTAATAGTAGGGAAAACACTGACTGTTGTCAGCTCTAATAGTAGGGAAAACACTGACTGTTGTCAGCTCTAATAGTAGGGAAAACACTGACTGTTGTCAGCTCTAATAGTAGGGAAAACACTGACTGTTGTCAGCTCTAATAGTAGGGAAAACACTGACTGTTGTCAGCTCTAATAGTAGGGAAAATACTCTGACTGACTGTTGTCAGCTCTAATAGTAGGGAAAACACTCTGACTGACTGTTGTCAGCTCTAATAGTAGGATAAACACTGACTGACTGTTGTCAGCTCTAATAGTAGGGAAAACACTGACTGTTGTCAGCTCTAATAGTAGGGAAAACACTGACTGACTGACTGTTGTCAGCTCTAATAGTAGGGAAAACACTGACTGACTGTCAGCTCTAATAGTAGGGAAAACACTGACTGACTGTTGTCAGCTCTAATAGTAGGGAAAACACTGTCTGACTGACTGTTGTCAGCTCTAATAGTAGGGAAAATACTGTCTGACTGACTGTTGTCAGCTCTAATAGTAGGGAAAACACTGTCTGACTGACTGTTGTTAGCTCTAATAGTAGGGAAAACACTGTCTGACTGACTGTTGTCAGCTCTAATAGTAGGGAAAACACTGCCTGACTGACTGTTGTCAGCTCTAATAGTAGGGAAAACATTGACTGGCTGTTGTCTGCTCTAATAGTAGGGAAAACACTGACTGACTGTTGTCAGCTCTAATAGTAGGGAAAACGCTTACTGACTGTTGTCAGCTCTAATAGTAGGGAAAACACTGACTGTTGTCAGCTCTAATAGTAGGGAAAACACTGTCTGACTGACTGTTGTCATCTCTAATAGTAGGGAAAACACTGACTGTTGTCAGCTCTAATAGTAGGGGAAAACACTGACTGTTGTCAGCTCTAATAGTAGGGAAAACACTGACTGTTGTCAGCTCTAATAGTAGGATAAACACTGACTGTTGTCAGCTCTAATAGTAGGGAAAACACTGACTGTTGTCAGCTCTAATAGTAGGGGAAAACACTGACTGTTGTCAGCTCTAATTGTAGTGAAAACACTGACTGACTGTTGTCAGCTCTAATAGTAGGGAAAACACTGTCTGACTGACTCTTGTCAGCTCTAATAGTAGGGGAAAACATTGTCTGACTGACTGTTGTCAGCTCTAATAGTTGGGAAAACACTGTCTGACTGACTGTTGTCAGCTCTAATAGTAGGGAAAACACTGTCTGACTGACTGTTGTCAGCTCTAATAGTAGGAAAAACACTGACTGTTGTCAGCTCTAATAGTAGGGAAAACACTGACTGACTGTTGTCAGCTCTAATAGTAGGGAAAACACTGACTGACTGACTGACTGTTGTCAGCTCTAATAGTAGGGAAAACACTGACTGACTGACTGTTGTCAGCTCTAATAGTAGGGAAAACACTGACTGACTGACTGTTGTCAGCTCTAATAGTAGGGAAAACACTGACTGACTGTTGTCAGCTCTAATAGTAGGGAAAACACTGACTGACTGACTGTTGTCAGCTCTAATAGTAGGGAAAACACTGACTGTTGTCAGCTCTAATAGTAGGGAAAACACTGTCTGACTGACTGTTGTCATCTCTAATAGTAGGGAAAACACTGACTGTTGTCAGCTCTAATAGTAGTGAAAACACTGACTGTTGTCAGCTCTAATAGTAGGGAAAACACTGACTGTTGTCAGCTCTAATAGTAGGATAAACACTGACTGTTGTCAGCTCTAATAGTAGGGAAAACACTGACTGTTGTCAGCTCTAATAGTAGGGAAAACACTGACTGTTGTCAGCTCTAATTGTAGTGAAAACACTGACTGACTGTTGTCAGCTCTAATAGTAGGGAAAACACTGTCTGACTGACTCTTGTCAGCTCTAATAGTAGGGAAAACATTGTCTGACTGACTGTTGTCAGCTCTAATAGTTGGGAAAACACTGTCTGACTGACTGTTGTCAGCTCTAATAGTAGGGAAAACACTGTCTGACTGACTGTTGTCAGCTCTAATAGTAGGGAAAACACTGACTGTTGTCAGCTCTAATAGTAGGGAAAACACTGACTGACTGTTGTCAGCTCTAATAGTAGGGAAAACACTGACTGACTGACTGACTGTTGTCAGCTCTAATAGTAGGGAAAACACTGACTGACTGACTGTTGTCAGCTCTAATAGTAGGGAAAACACTGACTGACTGACTGTTGTCAGCTCTAATAGTAGGGAAAACACTGACTGACTGTTGTCAGCTCTAATAGTAGGGAAAACACTGACTGACTGACTGTTGTCAGCTCTAATAGTAGGGAAAACACTGACTGACTGACTGTTGTCAGCTCTAATAGTAGGGAAAACACTGACTGTTGTCAGCTCTAATAGTTGGGAAAACACTGACTGTTGTCAGCTCTAATAGTAGGGAAAACACTGACTGTTGTCAGCTCTAATAGTAGGGAAAACACTGTCTGACTGACTGTTGTCATCTCTAATAGTAGGGAAAACACTGACTGTTGTCAGCTCTAATAGTAGTGAAAACACTGACTGTTGTCAGCTCTAATAGTAGGGAAAACACTGACTGTTGTCAGCTCTAATAGTAGGATAAACACTGACTGTTGTCAGCTCTAATAGTAGGGAAAACACTGACTGTTGTCAGCTCTAATAGTAGGGAAAACACTGACTGTTGTCAGCTCTAATTGTAGTGAAAACACTGACTGACTGTTGTCAGCTCTAATAGTAGGGAAAACACTGTCTGACTGACTCTTGTCAGCTCTAATAGTAGGGAAAACATTGTCTGACTGACTGTTGTCAGCTCTAATAGTTGGGAAAACACTGTCTGACTGACTGTTGTCAGCTCTAATAGTAGGGAAAACACTGTCTGACTGACTGTTGTCAGCTCTAATAGTAGGGAAAACACTGACTGTTGTCAGCTCTAATAGTAGGGGAAAACACTGACTGACTGTTGTCAGCTCTAATAGTAGGGAAAACACTGACTGACTGACGACTGTTGTCAGCTCTAATAGTAGGGAAAACACTGACTGACTGACTGTTGTCAGCTCTAATAGTAGGGAAAACACTGACCGACTGACTGTTGTCAGCTCTAATAGTAGGGAAAACACTGACTGACTGTTGTCAGCTCTAATAGTAGGGAAAACACTGACTGACTGACTGTTGTCAGCTCTAATAGTAGGGAAAACACTGACCGACTGACTGTTGTCAGCTCTAATAGTAGGGAAAACACTGACTGTTGTCAGCTCTAATAGTTGGGAAAACACTGACTGTTGTCAGCTCTAATAGTAGGGAAAACACTGACTGTTGTCAGCTCTAATAGTAGGGAAAACACTGACTGTTGTCAGCTCTAATAGTAGGGAAAACACTGACTGTTGTCAGCTCTAATAGTAGGGAAAACACTGACTGTTGTCAGCTCTAATAGTAGGGAAAACACTGACTGTTGTCAGCTCTAATAGTAGGGAAAATACTCTGACTGACTGTTGTCAGCTCTAATAGTAGGGAAAACACTCTGACTGACTGTTGTCAGCTCTAATAGTAGGATAAACACTGACTGACTGTTGTCAGCTCTAATAGTAGGGAAAACACTGACTGTTGTCAGCTCTAATAGTAGGGAAAACACTGACTGACTGACTGTTGTCAGCTCTAATAGTAGGGAAAACACTGACTGACTGTCAGCTCTAATAGTAGGGAAAACACTGACTGACTGTTGTCAGCTCTAATAGTAGGGAAAACACTGTCTGACTGACTGTTGTCAGCTCTAATAGTAGGGAAAACACTGTCTGACTGACTGTTGTCAGCTCTAATAGTAGGGAAAACACTGTCTGACTGACTGTTGTTAGCTCTAATAGTAGGGAAAACACTGTCTGACTGACTGTTGTCAGCTCTAATAGTAGGGAAAACACTGCCTGACTGACTGTTGTCAGCTCTAATAGTAGGGAAAACATTGACTGGCTGTTGTCTGCTCTAATAGTAGGGAAAACACTGACTGACTGTTGTCAGCTCTAATAGTAGGGAAAACGCTTACTGACTGTTGTCAGCTCTAATAGTAGGGAAAACACTGACTGTTGTCAGCTCTAATAGTAGGGAAAACACTGTCTGACTGACTGTTGTCATCTCTAATAGTAGGGAAAACACTGACTGTTGTCAGCTCTAATAGTAGGGAAAACACTGACTGTTGTCAGCTCTAATAGTAGGGAAAACACTGACTGTTGTCAGCTCTAATAGTAGGATAAACACTGACTGTTGTCAGCTCTAATAGTAGGGAAAACACTGACTGTTGTCAGCTCTAATAGTAGGGAAAACACTGACTGTTGTCAGCTCTAATTGTAGTGAAAACACTGACTGACTGTTGTCAGCTCTAATAGTAGGGAAAACACTGTCTGACTGACTCTTGTCAGCTCTAATAGTAGGGAAAACATTGTCTGACTGACTGTTGTCAGCTCTAATAGTTGGGAAAACACTGTCTGACTGACTGTTGTCAGCTCTAATAGTAGGGAAAACACTGTCTGACTGACTGTTGTCAGCTCTAATAGTAGGGAAAACACTGACTGTTGTCAGCTCTAATAGTAGGGAAAACACTGACTGACTGTTGTCAGCTCTAATAGTAGGGAAAACACTGACTGACTGACTGACTGTTGTCAGCTCTAATAGTAGGGAAAACACTGACTGACTGACTGTTGTCAGCTCTAATAGTAGGGAAAACACTGACTGACTGACTGTTGTCAGCTCTAATAGTAGGGAAAACACTGACTGACTGTTGTCAGCTCTAATAGTAGGGAAAACACTGACTGACTGACTGTTGTCAGCTCTAATAGTAGGGAAAACACTGACTGACTGACTGTTGTCAGCTCTAATAGTAGGGAAAACACTGACTGTTGTCAGCTCTAATAGTTGGGAAAACACTGACTGTTGTCAGCTCTAATAGTAGGGAAAACACTGACTGTTGTCAGCTCTAATAGTAGGGAAAACACTGACTGTTGTCAGCTCTAATAGTAGGGAAAACACTGACTGTTGTCAGCTCTAATAGTAGGGAAAACACTGACTGTTGTCAGCTCTAATAGTAGGGAAAACACTGACTGTTGTCAGCTCTAATAGTAGGGAAAATACTCTGACTGACTGTTGTCAGCTCTAATAGTAGGGAAAACACTCTGACTGACTGTTGTCAGCTCTAATAGTAGGGAAAACACTGACTGACTATTGTCAGCTCTAATAGTAGGGAAAACACTGACTGTTGTCAGCTCTAATAGTAGGATAAACACTGACTGACTGTTGTCAGCTCTAATAGTAGGGAAAACACTGTCTGACTGACTGACTTGTCAGCTCTAATAGTAGGGAAAACACTGTCTGACTGACTGACGTGTCAGCTCTAATAGTAGGGAAAACACTGACTGACTGACTGTTGTCAGCTGTAATAGTAGGGAAAACACTGACTGACTGACTGTTGTCAGCTCTAATAGTAGGGAAAACACTGACTGACTGACTGTTGTCAGCTCTAATAGTAGGGAAAACATTGTCTGACTGACTGTTGTCAGCTCTAATAGTAGGGAAAACATTGTCTGACTGACTGTTGTCAGCTGTAATAGTAGGGAAAACACTGACTGACTGTTGTCAGCTCTAATAGTAGGGAAAACACTGACTGTTGTCAGCTCTAATAGTAGGATAAACACTGACTGACTGTTGTCAGCTCTAATAGTAGGGAAAACACTGACTGACTGACTGACTGTTGTCAGCTCTAATAGTAGTGAAAACACTGACTGTTGTCAGCTCTAATAGTAGTGAAAACACTGACTGACTGACTGTTGTCAGCTCTAATAGTAGGGAAAACACTGTCTGACTGACTGTTGTCAGCTCTAATAGTAGGGAAAACACTGTCTGACTAACTGTTGTCAGCTGTAATAGTAGGGAAAACACTGCCTGACTGACTGTTGTCAGCTCTAATAGTAAGGAAAACATTGACTGGCTGTTGTCAGCTCTAATAGTAGGGAAAACACTGACTGACTGTTGTCAGCTCTAATAGTAGGATAAACACTGACTGACTGTTGTCAGCTCTAATAGTAGGGAAAACACTGACTGTTGTCAGCTCTAATAGTAGGGAAAACACTGACTGACTGACTGTTGTCAGCTCTAATAGTAGGGACAACACTGACTGACTGTCAGCTCTAATAGTAGGGAAAACACTGACTGACTGTTGTCAGCTCTAATAGTAGGGAAAACACTGTCTGACTGACTGTTGTCAGCTCTAATAGTAGGGAAAACACTGTCTGACTGACTGTTGTCAGCTCTAATAGTAGGGAAAACACTGTCTGACTGACTGTTGTTAGCTCTAATAGTAGGGAAAACACTGTCTGACTGACTGTTGTCAGCTCTAATAGTAGGGAAAACACTGCCTGACTGACTGTTGTCAGCTCTAATAGTAGGGAAAACATTGACTGGCTGTTGTCTGCTCTAATAGTAGGGAAAACACTGACTGACTGTTGTCAGCTCTAATAGTAGGGAAAACGCTTACTGACTGTTGTCAGCTCTAATAGTAGGGAAAACACTGACTGTTGTCAGCTCTAATAGTAGGGAAAACACTGACTGACTGACTGTTGTCAGCTCTAATAGTAGGGAAAACACTGACTGACTGTTGTCAGCTCTAATAGTAGGGAAAACACTGACTGACTGACTGTTGTCAGCTCTAATAGTAGGGAAAACACTGACTGACTGACTGTTGTCAGCTCTAATAGTAGGGAAAACACTGACTGTTGTCAGCTCTAATAGTTGGGAAAACACTGACTGTTGTCAGCTCTAATAGTAGGGAAAACACTGACTGTTGTCAGCTCTAATAGTAGGGAAAACACTGACTGTTGTCAGCTCTAATAGTAGGGAAAACACTGACTGTTGTCAGCTCTAATAGTAGGGAAAACACTGACTGTTGTCAGCTCTAATAGTAGGGAAAACACTGACTGTTGTCAGCTCTAATTGTAGGGAAAACACTGACTGTTGTCAGCTCTAATAGTAGGGAAAATACTCTGACTGACTGTTGTCAGCTCTAATAGTAGGGAAAACACTCTGACTGACTGTTGTCAGCTCTAATAGTAGGGAAAACACTGATTGACTATTGTCAGCTCTAATATTGGTGAAAACACTGACTGACTGTTGTCAGCTCTAATAGTAGGGAAAACACTGTCTGACTGACTGTTTTCAGCTCTAATAGTAGGGAAAACACTGTCTGACTGACTGACTTGTCAGCTCTAATAGTAGGGAAAACACTGTCTGACTGACTGACTTGTCAGCTCTAATAGTAGGGAAAACACTGTCTGACTGACTGACTTGTCAGCTCTAATAGTAGGGAAAACACTGACTGACTGACTGTTGTCAGCTGTAATAGTAGGGAAAACACTGACTGACTGACTGTTTTCAGCTCTAATACTAGGGAAAACACTGACTGACTGACTGTTGTCAGCTCTAATAGTAGGGAAAACACTGTCTGACTGACTGTTGTCAGCTGTAATAGTAGGGAAAACACTGACTGACTGTTGTCAGCTCTAATAGCAGGGAAAACACTGACTGTTGTCAGCTCTAATAGTAGGATAAACACTGACTGACTGACTGTTGTCAGCTCTAATAGTAGGGAAAACACTGACTGACTGACTTGTCAGCTCTAATAGTAGGGAAAACACTGTCTGACTGACTGACGTGTCAGCTCTAATAGTAGGGAAAACACTGACTGACTGACTGTTGTCAGCTGTAATAGTAGGGAAAACACTGACTGACTGACTGTTGTCAGCTCTAATAGTAGGGAAAACACTGACTGACTGACTGTTGTCAGCTCTAATAGTAGGGAAAACATTGTCTGACTGACTGTTGTCAGCTCTAATAGTAGGGAAAACATTGTCTGACTGACTGTTGTCAGCTGTAATAGTAGGGAAAACACTGACTGACTGTTGTCAGCTCTAATAGTAGGGAAAACACTGACTGTTGTCAGCTCTAATAGTAGGATAAACACTGACTGACTGTTGTCAGCTCTAATAGTAGGGAAAACACTGACTGACTGACTGACGTTTGTCAGCTCTAATAGTAGGGAAAACACTGACTTTTGTCAGCTCTAATAGTAGTGAAAACACTGACTGACTGACTGTTGTCAGCTCTAATAGTAGGGAAAACACTGTCTGACTGACTGTTGTCAGCTCTAATAGTAGGGAAAACACTGTCTGACTGACTGTTGTCAGCTGTAATAGTAGGGAAAACACTGACTGACTGTTGTCAGCTCTAATAGCAGGGAAAACACTGACTGTTGTCAGCTCTAATAGTAGGATAAACACTGACTGACTGACTGTTGTCAGCTCTAATAGTAGGGAAAACACTGACTGACTGACTGTTGTCAGCTCTAATAGTAGGGAAAACACTGACTGACTGTTGTCAGCTCTAATAGTATGGAAAACACTGTCTGACTGACTGTTGTCAGCTCTAATAGTAGGGAAAACACTGTCTGACTGACTGTTGTCAGCTCTAATAGTAGGGAAAACACTGTCTGACTGACTGTTGTCAGCTCTAATAGTAGGGAAAACACTGCCTGACTGACTGTTCTCAGCTCTAATAGTAGGGAAAACATTGACTGGCTGTTGTCAGCTGTAATAGTAGGGAAAACACTGCCTGACTGACTGTTGTCAGCTCTAATAGTAGGGAAAACGCTTACTGAATGTTGTCAGCTCTAATAGTAGGGAAAACACTGACTGTTGTCAGCTATAATAGTAGGGAAAACACTGACTGACTGTTGTCAGCTCTAATAGTAGGGAAAACACTGACTGACTGACTGTTGTCAGCTCTAATAGTAGTGAAAACACTGACTGACTGTTGTCAGCTCTAATAGTAGGGAAAACACTGTCTGACTGACTATTGTCAGCTCTAATAGTAGGGAAAACATTGTCTGACTGACTGTCAGCTCTAATAGTTGGGAAAACACTGTCTGACTGACTGTTGTCAGCTCTAATAGTAGGGAAAACACTGTCTGACTGACTGTTGTCAGCTCTAATAGTAGGGAAAACACGGACTGTTGTCAGCTCTAATAGTAGGGAAAACACTGACTGTTGTCAGCTCTAATAGTAGGGAAAACACTGTCTGACTGGCTGTTGTCAGCTCTAATAGTAGGGAAAACACTGTCTGACTGGCTGTTGTCAGCTCTAATAGTAGGGAAAACACTGACTGTTGTCAGCTCTAATAGTAGGGAAAACACTGACTGTTGTCAGCTCTAATAGTAGGGAAAACACTGTCTGACTGGCGGTTGTCAGCTCTAATAGTAGGGAAAACACTGTCTGACTGGCTGTTGTCAGCTCTAATAGTAGGGAAAACACTGACTGACTGTCTTGTCAGCTCTAATAGTAGGGAAAACACTGTCTGACTGACTGTTGTCAGCTGTAATAGTAGGGAAAACACTGACTGACTGTTGTCAGCTCTAATAGTAGGGAAAACACTGACTGTTGTCAGCTCTAATAGTATGGAAAACACTGACTGACTGACTGTTGTCAGCTCTAATAGTAGGGAAAACACTGTCTAACTGGCTGTTGTCAGCTCTAATAGTAGGGAAAACACTTTCTGATTGACTGTTGTCTGCTCTAATAGTAGGGAAAACACTGTCTGACTATTGTCAGCTCTAATAGTAGGGAAAACACTGACTGACTGTTGTCAGCTCTAATAGTAGGGAAAACACTGACTGACTGTTGTCAGCTCTAATAGTAGGGAAAACACTGTCTGACTGACTGTTGTCAGCTCTAATAGTAGGGAAAACACTGTCTGACTGACTCTTGTCAGCTCTAATAGTAGGGAAAACACTGTCTGACTGACTGTTGTCAGCTCTAATAGTAGGGAAAACACTGTCTGACTGACTGTTGTCAGCTCTAATAGTAGGGAAAACACTGTCTGACTGACTGTTGTCAGCTCTAATAGTAGGGAAAACATTGACTGGCTGTTGTCAGCTCTAATAGTAGGGAACATTGTCTGACTGACTGTTGTCAGCTCTAATAGTAGGGAAAACACTGTCTGACTGACTGTTGTCAGCTCTAATAGCAGGGAAAACACTGTCTGACTGACTGTTGTCAGCTCTAATAGTAGGGAAAACACTGACTGGCTGTTGTCAGCTCTAATAGTAGGGAAAACACTGTCTGACTGACTGTTGTCAGCTCTAATAGTAGGGAAAACACTGACTGTTGTCAGCTCTAATAGTAGGATAAACACTGACTGACTGTTGTCAGCTCTAATAGTAGGGAAAACACTGACTGACTGACTGTTGTCAGCTCTAATAGTAGGGAAAACACTGACTGACTGACTGTTGTCAGCTCTAATAGTAGGGAAAACACTGGCTGTTGTCAGCTCTAATAGTAGGGAAAACACTGACTGTTGTCAGCTCTAATAGTAGGGAAAACACTGACTGACTGTTGTCAGCTCTAATAGTAGGATAAACACTGACAGTTGTCAGCTCTAATAGTAGGATAAACACTGTCTGACTGTTGTCGGCTCTAATAGTAGGGAAACCACTGACTGACTGTTGTCAGCTCTAATAGTAGGGAAAACGCTTACTGACTGTTGTCATCTCTAATAGTAGGGAAAACACTGTCTGACTGGCTGTTGTCATCTCTAATAGTAGGGAAAACACTGTCTGACTGGCTGTTGTCAGCTCTAATAGTAGGGAAAACACTGACTGGCAGTTGTCAGCTCTAATAGTAGGGAAAACACTGACTGTTGTCAGCTCTAATAGTAGGGAAAACACTGTCTGACTGACTATTGTCAGCTCTAATAGTAGGGAAAACATTGTCTGACTGACTGTTGTCAGCTCTAATAGTAGGGACAACACTGACTGGCTTTTGTCAGCTCTAATAGTAGTGAAAACACTGACTATTGTCAGCTCTAATAGTAGGATAAACACTGACTGACTGTTGTCAGCTCTAATAGTAGGGAAAACACTGTCTGACTGACTGTTGGCAGCTCTAATAGTAGGGAAAACACTGACTGACTGGCTGTTGTCATCTCTAATAGTAGGGAAAACACTGTCTGACTGGCTGTTGTCAGCTCTAATAGTAGGGAAAACACTGACTGTTGTCAGCTCTAATAGTAGGGAAAACACTGTCTGACTGACTATTGTCAGCTCTAATAGTAGGGAAAACATTGTCTGACTGACTGTTGTCAGCTCTAATAGTAGGGAAAACACTGACTGGCTTTTGTCAGCTCTAATAGTAGGGAAAACACTGACTATTGTCAGCTCTAATAGTAGGATAAACACTGACTGACTGTTGTCAGCTCTAATAGTAGGGAAAACACTGTCTGACTGACTGTTGTCAGCTCTAATAGTAGGGAAAACACTGACTGACTGACTGTTGTCAGCTCTAATAGTAGTGAAAACACTGTCTGACTGACTATTGTCAGCTCTAATAGTAGTGAAAACATTGTCTGACTGACTGTTGTCAGCTCTAATAGTTGGGAAAACACTGTCTGACTGACTGTTTTCAGCTCTAATAGTAGGGAAAACACTGTCTGACTGACTGTTTTCAGCTCTAATAGTAGGGAAAACACTGTCTGACTGACGGACTTGTCAGCTCTAATAGTAGGGAAAACACTGTCTGACTGACTGACTTGTCAGCTCTAATAGTAGGGAAAACACTGTCTGACTGACTGACTTGTCAGCTCTAATAGTAGGGAAAACACTGACTGACTGACTGTTGTCAGCTGTAATAGTAGGGAAAACACTGACTGACTGACTGTTTTCAGCTCTAATACTAGGGAAAACACTGACTGACTGACTGTTGTCAGCTCTAATAGTAGGGAAAACACTGTCTGACTGACTGTTGTCAGCTGTAATAGTAGGGAAAACACTGACTGACTGTTGTCAGCTCTAATAGCAGGGAAAACACTGACTGTTGTCAGCTCTAATAGTAGGATAAACACTGACTGACTGACTGTTGTCAGCTCTAATAGTAGGGAAAACACTGACTGACTGACTTGTCAGCTCTAATAGTAGGGAAAACACTGTCTGACTGACTGACGTGTCAGCTCTAATAGTAGGGAAAACACTGACTGACTGACTGTTGTCAGCTGTAATAGTAGGGAAAACACTGACTGACTGACTGTTGTCAGCTCTAATAGTAGGGAAAACACTGACTGACTGACTGTTGTCAGCTCTAATAGTAGGGAAAACATTGTCTGACTGACTGTTGTCAGCTCTAATAGTAGGGAAAACATTGTCTGACTGACTGTTGTCAGCTGTAATAGTAGGGAAAACACTGACTGACTGTTGTCAGCTCTAATAGTAGGGAAAACACTGACTGTTGTCAGCTCTAATAGTAGGATAAACACTGACTGACTGTTGTCAGCTCTAATAGTAGGGAAAACACTGACTGACTGACTGACGTTTGTCAGCTCTAATAGTAGGGAAAACACTGACTTTTGTCAGCTCTAATAGTAGTGAAAACACTGACTGACTGACTGTTGTCAGCTCTAATAGTAGGGAAAACACTGTCTGACTGACTGTTGTCAGCTCTAATAGTAGGGAAAACACTGTCTGACTGACTGTTGTCAGCTGTAATAGTAGGGAAAACACTGACTGACTGTTGTCAGCTCTAATAGCAGGGAAAACACTGACTGTTGTCAGCTCTAATAGTAGGATAAACACTGACTGACTGACTGTTGTCAGCTCTAATAGTAGGGAAAACACTGACTGACTGACTGTTGTCAGCTCTAATAGTAGGGAAAACACTGACTGACTGTTGTCAGCTCTAATAGTATGGAAAACACTGTCTGACTGACTGTTGTCAGCTCTAATAGTAGGGAAAACACTGTCTGACTGACTGTTGTCAGCTCTAATAGTAGGGAAAACACTGTCTGACTGACTGTTGTCAGCTCTAATAGTAGGGAAAACACTGCCTGACTGACTGTTGTCAGCTCTAATAGTAGGGAAAACATTGACTGGCTGTTGTCAGCTGTAATAGTAGGGAAAACACTGCCTGACTGACTGTTGTCAGCTCTAATAGTAGGGAAAACGCTTACTGAATGTTGTCAGCTCTAATAGTAGGGAAAACACTGACTGTTGTCAGCTCTAATAGTAGGGAAAACACTGACTGTTGTCAGCTCTAATAGTAGGATAAACACTGACTGACTGTTGTCAGCTCTAATAGTAGGGAAAACACTGACTGACTGACTGTTGTCAGCTCTAATAGTAGTGAAAACACTGACTGACTGTTGTCAGCTCTAATAGTAGGGAAAACACTGTCTGACTGACTGTTTTCAGCTCTAATACTAGGGAAAACACTGACTGACTGACTGTCAGCTCTAATAGTTGGGAAAACACTGTCTGACTGACTGTTGTCAGCTCTAATAGTAGGGAAAACACTGTCTGACTGACTGTTGTCAGCTCTAATAGTAGGGAAAACACGGACTGTTGTCAGCTCTAATAGTAGGGAAAACACTGACTGTTGTCAGCTCTAATAGTAGGGAAAACACTGTCTGACTGGCTGTTGTCAGCTCTAATAGTAGGGAAAACACTGTCTGACTGGCTGTTGTCAGCTCTAATAGTAGGGAAAACACTGACTGTTGTCAGCTCTAATAGTAGGGAAAACACTGACTGTTGTCAGCTCTAATAGTAGGGAAAACACTGTCTGACTGGCGGTTGTCAGCTCTAATAGTAGGGAAAACACTGTCTGACTGGCTGTTGTCAGCTCTAATAGTAGGGAAAACACTGACTGACTGACTTGTCAGCTCTAATAGTAGGGAAAACACTGTCTGACTGACTGTTGTCAGCTGTAATAGTAGGGAAAACACTGACTGACTGTTGTCAGCTCTAATAGTAGGGAAAACACTGACTGTTGTCAGCTCTAATAGTATGGAAAACACTGACTGACTGACTGTTGTCAGCTCTAATAGTAGGGAAAACACTGTCTAACTGGCTGTTGTCAGCTCTAATAGTAGGGAAAACACTTTCTGATTGACTGTTGTCTGCTCTAATAGTAGGGAAAACACTGTCTGACTATTGTCAGCTCTAATAGTAGGGAAAACACTGACTGACTGTTGTCAGCTCTAATAGTAGGGAAAACACTGACTGACTGTTGTCAGCTCTAATAGTAGGGAAAACACTGTCTGACTGACTGTTGTCAGCTCTAATAGTAGGGAAAACACTGTCTGACTGACTCTTGTCAGCTCTAATAGTAGGGAAAACACTGTCTGACTGACTGTTGTCAGCTCTAATAGTAGGGAAAACACTGTCTGACTGACTGTTGTCAGCTCTAATAGTAGGGAAAACACTGTCTGACTGACTGTTGTCAGCTCTAATAGTAGGGAAAACATTGACTGGCTGTTGTCAGCTCTAATAGTAGGGAACATTGTCTGACTGACTGTTGTCAGCTCTAATAGTAGGGAAAACACTGTCTGACTGACTGTTGTCAGCTCTAATAGCAGGGAAAACACTGTCTGACTGACTGTTGTCAGCTCTAATAGTAGGGAAAACACTGACTGGCTGTTGTCAGCTCTAATAGTAGGGAAAACACTGTCTGACTGACTGTTGTCAGCTCTAATAGTAGGGAAAACACTGACTGTTGTCAGCTCTAATAGTAGGATAAACACTGACTGACTGTTGTCAGCTCTAATAGTAGGGAAAACACTGACTGACTGACTGTTGTCAGCTCTAATAGTAGGGAAAACACTGACTGACTGACTGTTGTCAGCTCTAATAGTAGGGAAAACACTGGCTGTTGTCAGCTCTAATAGTAGGGAAAACACTGACTGTTGTCAGCTCTAATAGTAGGGAAAACACTGACTGACTGTTGTCAGCTCTAATAGTAGGGAAAACGCTTACTGACTGTTGTCATCTCTAATAGTAGGATAAACACTGTCTGACTGTTGTCGGCTCTAATAGTAGGGAAACCACTGACTGACTGTTGTCAGCTCTAATAGTAGGGAAAACGCTTACTGACTGTTGTCATCTCTAATAGTAGGGAAAACACTGTCTGACTGGCTGTTGTCATCTCTAATAGTAGGGAAAACACTGTCTGACTGGCTGTTGTCAGCTCTAATAGTAGGGAAAACACTGACTGGCAGTTGTCAGCTCTAATAGTAGGGAAAACACTGACTGTTGTCAGCTCTAATAGTAGGGAAAACACTGTCTGACTGACTATTGTCAGCTCTAATAGTAGGGAAAACATTGTCTGACTGACTGTTGTCAGCTCTAATAGTAGGGAAAACACTGACTGGCTTTTGTCAGCTCTAATAGTAGTGAAAACACTGACTATTGTCAGCTCTAATAGTAGGATAAACACTGACTGACTGTTGTCAGCTCTAATAGTAGGGAAAACACTGTCTGACTGACTGTTGTCAGCTCTAATAGTAGGGAAAACACTGACTGACTGGCTGTTGTCATCTCTAATAGTAGGGAAAACACTGTCTGACTGGCTGTTGTCAGCTCTAATAGTAGGGAAAACACTGACTGGCTGTTGTCAGCTCTAATAGTAGGGAAAACACTGACTGTTGTCAGCTCTAATAGTAGGGAAAACACTGTCTGACTGACTATTGTCAGCTCTAATAGTAGGGAAAACATTGTCTGACTGACTGTTGTCAGCTCTAATAGTAGGGAAAACACTGACTGGCTTTTGTCAGCTCTAATAGTAGGGAAAACACTGACTATTGTCAGCTCTAATAGTAGGATAAACACTGACTGACTGTTGTCAGCTCTAATAGTAGGGAAAACACTGTCTGACTGACTGTTGTCAGCTCTAATAGTAGGGAAAACACTGACTGACTGACTGTTGTCAGCTCTAATAGTAGTGAAAACACTGTCTGACTGACTATTGTCAGCTCTAATAGTAGTGAAAACATTGTCTGACTGACTGTTGTCAGCTCTAATAGTTGGGAAAACACTGTCTGACTGACTGTTGTCAGCTCTAATAGTAGGGAAAACACTGTCTGACTGACTGTTGTCAGCTCTAATAGTAGGGAAAACATTGACTGTTGTCAGCTCTAATAGTAGGGAAAACACTGACTGTTGTCAGCTCTAATAGTAGGGAAAACACTGTCTAACTGGCTGTTGTCAGCTCTAATAGTAGGGAAAACACTTTCTGATTGACTGTTGTCTGCTCTAATAGTAGGGAAAACACTGTCTGACTATTGTCAGCTCTAATAGTAGGGAAAACACTGACTGACTGTTGTCAGCTCTAATAGTAGGGAAAACACTGACTGACTGTTGTCAGCTCTAATAGTAGGGAAAACACTGTCTGACTGACTGTTGTCAGCTCTAATAGTAGGGAAAACACTGTCTGACTGACTCTTGTCAGCTCTAATAGTAGGGAAAACACTGTCTGACTGACTGTTGTCAGCTCTAATAGTAGGGAAAACACTGTCTGACTGACTGTTGTCAGCTCTAATAGTAGGGAAAACACTGTCTGACTGACTGTTGTCAGCTCTAATAGTAGGGAAAACATTGACTGGCTGTTGTCAGCTCTAATAGTAGGGAACATTGTCTGACTGACTGTTGTCAGCTCTAATAGTAGGGAAAACACTGTCTGACTGACTGTTGTCAGCTCTAATAGTAGGGAAAACACTGACTGGCTTTTGTCAGCTCTAATAGTAGGGAAAACACTGACTATTGTCAGCTCTAATAGTAGGATAAACACTGACTGACTGTTGTCAGCTCTAATAGTAGGGAAAACACTGTCTGACTGACTGTTGTCAGCTCTAATAGTAGGGAAAACACTGACTGACTGACTGTTGTCAGCTCTAATAGTAGTGAAAACACTGTCTGACTGACTATTGTCAGCTCTAATAGTAGTGAAAACATTGTCTGACTGACTGTTGTCAGCTCTAATAGTTGGGAAAACACTGTCTGACTGACTGTTGTCAGCTCTAATAGTAGGGAAAACACTGTCTGACTGACTGTTGTCAGCTCTAATAGTAGGGAAAACATTGACTGTTGTCAGCTCTAATAGTAGGGAAAACACTGACTGTTGTCAGCTCTAATAGTAGGGAAAACACTGTCTAACTGGCTGTTGTCAGCTCTAATAGTAGGGAAAACACTTTCTGATTGACTGTTGTCTGCTCTAATAGTAGGGAAAACACTGTCTGACTATTGTCAGCTCTAATAGTAGGGAAAACACTGACTGACTGTTGTCAGCTCTAATAGTAGGGAAAACACTGACTGACTGTTGTCAGCTCTAATAGTAGGGAAAACACTGTCTGACTGACTGTTGTCAGCTCTAATAGTAGGGAAAACACTGTCTGACTGACTCTTGTCAGCTCTAATAGTAGGGAAAACACTGTCTGACTGACTGTTGTCAGCTCTAATAGTAGGGAAAACACTGTCTGACTGACTGTTGTCAGCTCTAATAGTAGGGAAAACACTGTCTGACTGACTGTTGTCAGCTCTAATAGTAGGGAAAACATTGACTGGCTGTTGTCAGCTCTAATAGTAGGGAACATTGTCTGACTGACTGTTGTCAGCTCTAATAGTAGGGAAAACACTGTCTGACTGACTGTTGTCAGCTCTAATAGCAGGGAAAACACTGTCTGACTGACTGTTGTCAGCTCTAATAGTAGGGAAAACACTGACTGGCTGTTGTCAGCTCTAATAGTAGGGAAAACACTGTCTGACTGACTGTTGTCAGCTCTAATAGTAGGGAAAACACTGACTGTTGTCAGCTCTAATAGTAGGATAAACACTGACTGACTGTTGTCAGCTCTAATAGTAGGGAAAACACTGACTGACTGACTGTTGTCAGCTCTAATAGTAGGGAAAACACTGACTGACTGACTGTTGTCAGCTCTAATAGTAGGGAAAACACTGGCTGTTGTCAGCTCTAATAGTAGGGAAAACACTGACTGTTGTCAGCTCTAATAGTAGGGAAAACACTGACTGACTGTTGTCAGCTCTAATAGTAGGATAAACACTGACAGTTGTCAGCTCTAATAGTAGGATAAACACTGTCTGACTGTTGTCGGCTCTAATAGTAGGGAAACCACTGACTGACTGTTGTCAGCTCTAATAGTAGGGAAAACGCTTACTGACTGTTGTCATCTCTAATAGTAGGGAAAACACTGTCTGACTGGCTGTTGTCATCTCTAATAGTAGGGAAAACACTGTCTGACTGGCTGTTGTCAGCTCTAATAGTAGGGAAAACACTGACTGGCAGTTGTCAGCTCTAATAGTAGGGAAAACACTGACTGTTGTCAGCTCTAATAGTAGGGAAAACACTGTCTGACTGACTATTGTCAGCTCTAATAGTAGGGAAAACATTGTCTGACTGACTGTTGTCAGCTCTAATAGTAGGGAAAACACTGACTGGCTTTTGTCAGCTCTAATAGTAGTGAAAACACTGACTATTGTCAGCTCTAATAGTAGGATAAACACTGACTGACTGTTGTCAGCTCTAATAGTAGGGAAAACACTGTCTGACTGACTGTTGTCAGCTCTAATAGTAGGGAAAACACTGACTGACTGGCTGTTGTCATCTCTAATAGTAGGGAAAACACTGTCTGACTGGCTGTTGTCAGCTCTAATAGTAGGGAAAACACTGACTGGCTGTTGTCAGCTCTAATAGTAGGGAAAACACTGACTGTTGTCAGCTCTAATAGTAGGGAAAACACTGTCTGACTGACTATTGTCAGCTCTAATAGTAGGGAAAACATTGTCTGACTGACTGTTGTCAGCTCTAATAGTAGGGAAAACACTGACTGGCTTTTGTCAGCTCTAATAGTAGGGAAAACACTGACTATTGTCAGCTCTAATAGTAGGATAAACACTGACTGACTGTTGTCAGCTCTAATAGTAGGGAAAACACTGTCTGACTGACTGTTGTCAGCTCTAATAGTAGGGAAAACACTGACTGACTGACTGTTGTCAGCTCTAATAGTAGTGAAAACACTGTCTGACTGACTATTGTCAGCTCTAATAGTAGTGAAAACATTGTCTGACTGACTGTTGTCAGCTCTAATAGTTGGGAAAACACTGTCTGACTGACTGTTGTCAGCTCTAATAGTAGGGAAAACACTGTCTGACTGACTGTTGTCAGCTCTAATAGTAGGGAAAACACTGACTGTTGTCAGCTCTAATAGTAGGGAAAACACTGACTGTTGTCAGCTCTAATAGTAGGGAAAACACTGTCTGACTGGCTGTTGTCAGCTCTAATAGTAGGATAAACACTGACTGACTGTTGTCAGCTCTAATAGTAGGGAAAACACTGACTGACTGACTGTTGTCAGCTCTAATAGTAGGGAAAATACTGACTGTTGTCAGCTCTAATAGTAGGGAAAACACTGACTGTTGTTAGCTCTAATAGTAGGGAAAACACTGTCTGACTGGCTGTTGTCAGCTCTAATAGTAGGGAAAACACTGTCTGACAGGCTGTTGTCAGCTCTAATAGTAGGGAAAACACTGACTGACTGACTTGTCAGCTCTAATAGTAGGGAAAACACTGTCTGACTGACTGTTGTCAGCTGTAATAGTAGGGAAAACACTGACTGTTGTCAGCTCTAATAGTAGGATAAACACTGACTGACTGTTGTCAGCTCTAATAGTAGGGAAAACAATGACTGTTGTCAGCTCTAATAGTAGGGAAAACACTGACTGTTGTCAGCTCTAATAGTAGGGAAAACACTGACTGTTGTCAGCTCTAATAGTAGGGAAAACACTGACTGACTGACTGTTGTCAGCTCTAATAGTAGGGAAAACACTGTCTGACTGGCTGTTGTCAGCTCTAATAGTAGGGAAAACACTTTCTGATTGACTGTTGTCTGCTCTAATAGTAGGGAAAACACTGTCTGACTGTTGTCAGCTCTAATAGTAGGGAAAACACTGACTGACTGTTGTCAGCTCTAATAGTAGGGAAAACACTGACTGACTGTTGTCAGCTCTAATAGTAGGGAAAACACTGTCTGACTGACTGTTGTCAGCTCTAATAGTAGGGAAAACACTGTCTGACTGACTCTTGTCAGCTCTAATAGTAGGGAAAACACTGTCTGACTGACTGTTGTCAGCTCTAATAGTAGGGAAAACACGGTCTGACTGACTGTTGTCAGCTCTAATAGTAGTGAAAACACTGTCTGACTGACTGTTGTCAGCTCTAATAGTAGGGAAAACATTGACTGGCTGTTGTCAGCTCTAATAGTAGGGAAACATTGTCTGACTGACTGTTGTCAGCTCTAATAGTAGGGAAAACACTGTCTGACTGACTGTTGTCAGCTCTAATAGTAGGGAAAACACTGTCTGACTGACTGTTGTCAGCTCTAATAGTAGGGAAAACACTGACTGGCTGTTGTCAGCTCTAATAGTAGGGAAAACACTGTCTGACTGACTGTTGTCAGCTCTAATAGTAGGGAAAACACTGACTGTTGTCAGCTCTAATAGTAGGATAAACACTGACTGACTGTTGTCAGCTCTAATAGTAGGGAAAACACTGACTGACTGACTGTTGTCAGCTCTAATAGTAGGGAAAACACTGACTGACTGACTGTTGTCAGCTCTAATAGTAGGGAAAACACTGACTGTTGTCAGCTCTAATAGTAGGGAAAACACTGACTGTTGTCAGCTCTAATAGTAGGGAAAACACTGACTGACTGTTGTCAGCTCTAATAGTAGGATAAACACTGACTGTTGTCAGCTCTAATAGTAGGATAAACACTGTCTGACTGTTGTCAGCTCTAATAGTAGGGAAACCACTGACTGACTGTTGTCAGCTCTAATAGTAGGGAAAACGCTTACTGACTGTTGTCATCTCTAATAGTAGGGAAAACACTGTCTGACTGGCTGTTGTCATCTCTAATAGTAGGGAAAACACTGTCTGACTGGCTGTTGTCAGCTCTAATAGTAGGGAAAACACTGACTGGCTGTTGTCAGCTCTAATAGTAGGGAAAACACTGACTATTGTCATCTCTAATAGTAGGGAAAACACTGACTGTTGTCAGCTCTAATAGTAGGGAAAACACTGTCTGACTGGCTGTTGTCAGCTCTAATAGTAGGGAAAACACTGACTGACTGTTGTCAGCTCTAATAGTAGGGAAAACACTGTCTGACTGTTGTCAGCTCTAATAGTAGGGAAAACACTGTCTGACTGACTGACTTGTCAGCTCTAATTGTAGGGAAAACACTGTCTGACTGGCTGTTGTCAGCTCTAATAGTAGGGAAAACACTGACTGGCTGTTGTCAGCTCTAATAGTAGGGAAAACACTGACTGGCTGTTGTCAGCTCTAATAGTAGGGAAAACACTGACTGTTGTCAGCTCTAATAGTAGGATAAACACTGACTGACTGTTGTCAGCTCTAATAGTAGGGAAAACACTGACTGACTGACTGTTGTCAGCTCTAATAGTAGTGAAAACACTGACTGACTGACTGTTGTCAGCTCTAATAGTAGGGAAAACACTGACTGACTGACTGTTGTCAGCTCTAATAGTAGGGAAAACACTGACTGACTGTTGTCAGCTCTAATAGTAGGGAAAACGCTTACTGACTGTTGTCAGCTCTAATAGTAGGGAAAACACTGTCTGACTGTTGTCAGCTCTAATAGTTGTGAAAACACTGTCTGACTGACTGTTGTCAGCTCTAATAGTAGGGAAAACAATGTCTGACTGACTGTTGTCAACTCTAATAGTAGGGAAAACACTGACTGGCTGTTGTCAGCTCTAATAGTAGGGAAAACACTGTCTGACTGGCTGTTGTCAGCTGTAATAGTAGGGAAAACACTGTCTGACTGGCTGTTGTCAGCTCTAATAGTAGGGAAAACACTGTCTGACTGGCTGTTGTCAGCTCTAATAGTAGGGAAAACACTGACTGACTGTTGTCAGCTCTAATAGTAGAATAAACACTGACTGACTGACTGTTGTCAGCTCTAATAGTAGGGAAAACACTGACTGACTGACTGTTGTCAGCTCTAATAGTAGGGAAAACACTGGCTGACTGACAGTTGTCAGCACTAATAGTAGGGAAAACACTGACTGTAGTCAGCTCTAATAGTAGGGAAAACACTGTCTGACTGGCTGTTGTCAGCTCTAATAGTAGGGAAAACACTGTCTGACTGGCTGTTGTCAGCTCTAATAGTAGGGAAAACACTGACTGACTGTTGTCAGCTCTAATAGTAGGGAAAACACTGTCTGACTGACTGTTGTCAGCTCTAATAGTAGGGAAAACACTGACTGACTGACTGTTGTCAGCTCTAATAGTAGGGAAAACACTGACTGGCTGTTGTCAGCTCTAATAGTAGGGAAAACACTGTCTGACTGGCTGTTGTCAGCTCTAATAGTAGGGAAAACACTGACTGACTGTTGTCAGCTCTAATAGTAGGGAAAACACTGTCTGACTGTTGTCAGCTCTAATAGTAGGGAAAACACTGTCTGACTGACTGACTTGTCAGCTCTAATAGTAGGGAAAACACTGTCTGACTGGCTGTTGTCAGCTCTAATAGTAGGGAAAACACTGACTGACTGTTGTCAGCTCTAATAGTAGGGAAAACACTGACTGGCTGTTGTCAGCTCTAATAGTAGGGAAAACACTGACTGTTGTCAGCTCTAATAGTAGGATAAACACTGACTGACTGTTGTCAGCTCTAATAGTAGGGAAAACACTGACTGACTGACTGTTGTCAGCTCTAATAGTAGGGAAAACACTGACTGACTGACTGTTGTCAGCTCTAATAGTAGGGAAAACACTGACTGACTGACTGTTGTCAGCTCTAATAGTAGGGAAAACACTGACTGACTGTTGTCAGCTCTAATAGTAGGGAAAACGCTTACTGACTGTTGTCAGCTCTAATAGTAGGGAAAACACTGTCTGACTGTTGTCAGCTCTAATAGTAGGGAAAACACTGTCTGACTGACTGTTGTCAGCTCTAATAGTAGGGAAAACAATGTCTGACAGACTGTTGTCAACTCTAATAGTAGGGAAAACACTGACTGGCTGTTGTCAGCTCTAATAGTAGGGAAAACACTGTCTGACTGACTTGTCAGCTCTAATAGTAGGGAAAACACTGACTGACTGACTGTTGTCAGCTCTAATAGTAGGGAAAACACTGTCTGACTGGCTGTTGTCAGCTCTAATAGTAGGGAAAACACTGACTGGCTGTTGTCAGCTCTAATAGTTGGGAAAACACTGTCTGACTGACTGTTGTCAGCTCTAATAGTTGGGAAAACACTGTCTGACTGACTGTTGTCAGCTCTAATAGTAGGGAAAACACTGACTGACTGTTGTCAGCTCTAATAGTTGGGAAAACACTGTCTGACTGACTGTTGTCAGCTCTAATAGTAGGGAAAACACTGACTGTTGTCAGCTCTAATAGTAGGGAAAACACTGACTGACTGACTGTTGTCAGCTCTAATAGTAGGGAAAACACTGACTGACTGACTGTTGTCAGCTCTAATAGTAGGGAAAACACTGACTGTTGTCAGCTCTAATAGTAGGGAAAACACTGTCTGACTGGCTGTTGTCAGCTCTAATAGTAGGGAAAACACTGTGTGACTGGCAGTTGTCAGCTCTAATAGTAGGGAAAACACTGTCTGACTGGCTGTTGTCAGCTCTAATAGTAGGGAAAACACTGAATGACTGTTGTCAGCTCTAATAGTAGGATAAACACTGACTGACTGACTGTTGTCAGCTCTAATAGTAGGGAAAACACTGACTGACTGACTGTTGTCAGCTCTAATAGTAGGGAAAACACTGTCTGACTGGCTGTTGTCAGCTCTAATAGTAGGGAAAACACTGACTGTTGTCAGCTCTAATAGTAGGGAAAACACTGACTGACTGTTGTCAGCTCTAATAGTAGGGAAAACACTGACTGACTGACTGTTGTCAGCTCTAATAGTAGGGAAAACACTGACTGACTGGCTGTTGTCAGCTCTAATAGTAGGGAAAACACTGACTGACTGTTGTCAGCTCTAATAGTAGGATAAACACTGACTGACTGACTGTTGTCAGCTCTAATAGTAGGGAAAACACTGACTGACTGACTGTTGTCAGCTCTAATAGTAGGGAAAACACTGTCTGACTGGCTGTTGTCAGCTCTAATAGTAGGGAAAACACTGACTGTTGTCAGCTCTAATAGTAGGATAAACACTGACTGACTGTTGTCAGCTCTAATAGTAGGGAAAACACTGACTGACTGACTGTTGTCAGCTCTAATAGTAGGGAAAACACTGACTGACTGACTTGTCAGCTCTAATAGTAGGGAAAACACTGACTGACTGTTGTCAGCTCTAATAGTAGTGAAAACACTGACTGACTGACTGTTGTCAGCTCTAATAGTAGGGAAAACACTGACTGTTGTCAGCTCTAATCGTAGGGAAAACACTTTCTGATTGACTGTTGTCAGCTCTAATAGTAGGGAAAACACTGTCTGACTGACTGTTGTCAGCTCTAATAGTAGGGAAAACACTGTCTGACTGACTGTTGTCAGCTCTAATAGTAGGGAAAACACTGACTGGCTGTTGTCAGCTCTAATAGTAGGGAAAACACTGACTGACTGTTGTCAGCTCTAATAGTAGGGAAAACACTGTCTGACTGACTGTTGTCAGCTCTAATAGTAGGGAAAACACTGTCTGACTGACTGTTGTCAGCTCTAATAGTAGGGAAAACACTGTCTGACTGACTGTTGTCAGCTCTAATAGTAGGGAAAACACTGACTGACTGTTGTCAGCTCTAATAGTAGGGAAAACGCTTACTGACTGTTGTCAGCTCTAATAGTAGGGAATTCACTGTCTGACTGTTGTCAGCTCTAATAGTAGGGAAAACACTGTCTGACTGACTGTTGTCAGCTCTAATAGTAGGGAAAACAATGTCTGACTGACTGTTGTCAACTCTAATAGTAGGGAAAACACTGACTGGCTGTTGTCAGCTCTAATAGTAGGGAAAACACTGACTGACTGTTATCAGCTCTAATAGTAGGGAAAACACTGTCTGACTGACTGTTGTCAGCTCTAATAGTAGGGAAAACACTGACGGGCTGTTGTCAGCTCTAATAGTAGGGAAAACACTGACTGACTGTTGTCAGCTCTAATAGTAGGGAAAACTGACTGACTGACTGTTGTCAGCTCTAATAGTAGGGAAAACACTGACTGACTGACTGTTGTCAGCTCTAATAGTAGGGAAAACACTGACTGTTGTCAGCTCTAATAGTAGGGAAAACACTGTCTGACTGGCTGTTGTCAGCTCTAATAGTAGGGAAAACACTGACTGACTGTTGTAAGCTCTAATAGTAGGGAAAACACTGTCTGATTGACTGTTGTCAGCTCTAATAGTAGGGAAAACACTGTCTGACTGACTGTTGTCAGCTCTAATAGTAGGGAAAACACTGACTTGCTGTTGTCAGTTCTAATAGTAGGGAAAACACTGACTGTTGTCAGCTCTAATAGTAGAGAAAACACTGACTGACTGACTGTTGTCAGCTCTAATAGTAGGGAAAACACTGACTGACTGACTGTTGTCAGCTCTAATAGTAGGGAAAACACTGACTGTTGTCAGCTCTAATAGTAGGGAAAACACTGTGTGACTGGCAGTTGTCAGCTCTAATAGTAGGGAAAACACTGTCTGACTGGCTGTTGTCAGCTCTAATAGTAGGGAAAACACTGACTGACTGTTGTCAGCTCTAATAGTAGGATAAACACTGACTGACTGACTGTTGTCAGCTCTAATAGTAGGGAAAACACTGACTGACTGACTGTTGTCAGCTCTAATAGTAGAGAAAACACTGTCTGACTGGCTGTTGTCAGCTCTAATAGTAGGGAAAACACTGACTGTTGTCAGCTCTAATAGTAGGATAAACACTGACTGACTGTTGTCAGCTCTAATAGTAGGGAAAACACTGACTGACTGACTGTTGTCAGCTCTAATAGTAGGGAAAACACTGACTGACTGACTGTTGTCAGCTCTAATAGTAGGGAAAACACTGACTGACTGACTGTTGTGAGCTCTAATAGTAGGGAAAACACTGACTGACTGACTGACTGTTGTCAGCTCTAATAGTAGGGAAAACACTGACTGTTGTCAGCTCTAATAGTAGGGAAAACACTGTCTGACTGGCTGTTGTCAGCTGTAATAGTAGGGAAAACACTGTCTGACTGGCTGTTGTCAGCTCTAATAGTAGGGAAAACACTGACTGACTGTTGTCAGCTCTAATAGTAGAATAAACACTGACTGACTGACTGTTGTCAGCTCTAATAGTAGGGAAAACACTGACTGACTGACTGTTGTCAGCTCTAATAGTAGGGAAAACACTGACTGACTGACTGTTGTCAGCTCTAATAGTAGGGAAAACACTGACTGACTGTTGTCAGCTCTAATAGTAGGGAAAACGCTTACTGACTGTTGTCAGCTCTAATAGTAGGGAAAACACTGTCTGACTGTTGTCAGCTATAATAGTAGGGAAAACACTGTCTGACTGACTGTTGTCAGCTCTAATAGTAGGGAAAACAATGTCTGACTGACTGTTGTCAACTCTAATAGTAGGGAAAACACTGACTGGCTGTTGTCAGCTCTAATAGTAGGGAAAACACTGTCTGACTGGCTGTTGTCAGCTGTAATAGTAGGGAAAACACTGTCTGACTGGCTGTTGTCAGCTCTAATAGTAGGGAAAACACTGTCTGACTGGCTGTTGTCAGCTCTAATAGTAGGGAAAACACTGACTGACTGTTGTCAGCTCTAATAGTAGGATAAACACTGACTGACTGACTGTTGTCAGCTCTAATAGTAGGGAAAACACTGACTGACTGACTGTTGTCAGCTCTAATAGTAGGGAAAACACTGACTGACTGACTGTTGTCAGCTCTAATAGTAGGGAAAACACTGACTGTTGTCAGCTCTAATAGTAGGGAAAACACTGTCTGACTGGCTGTTGTCAGCTCTAATAATAGGGAAAACACTGTCTGACTGGCTGTTGTCAGCTCTAATAGTAGGGAAAACACTGACTGACAGTTGTCAGCTCTAATAGTAGGGAAAACACTGTCTGACTGACTGTTGTCAGCTCTAATAGTAGGGAAAACACTGACTGACTGACTGTTGTCAGCTCTAATAGTAGGGAAAACACTGACTGGCTGTTGTCAGCTCTAATAGTAGGGAAAACACTGTCTGACTGGCTGTTGTCAGCTCTAATAGTAGGGAAAACACTGACTGACTGTTGTCAGCTCTAATAGTAGGGAAAACACTGTCTGACTGTTGTCAGCTCTAATAGTAGGGAAAACACTGTCTGACTGACTGACTTGTCAGCTCTAATAGTAGGGAAAACACTGTCTGACTGGCTGTTGTCAGCTCTAATAGTAGGGAAAACACTGACTGGCTGTTGTCAGCTCTAATAGTAGGGAAAACACTGTCTGACTGACTTGTCAGCTCTAATAGTAGGGAAAACACTGACTGACTGACTGTTGTCAGCTCTAATAGTAGGGAAAACACTGTCTGACTGGCTGTTGTCAGCTCTAATAGTTGGGAAAACACTGTCTGACTGACTGTTGTCAGCTCTAATAGTAGGGAAAACACTGACTGTTGTCAGCTCTAATAGTAGGGAAAACACTGACTGACTGACTGTTGTCAGCTCTAATAGTAGGGAAAACACTGACTGACTGACTGTTGTCAGCTCTAATAGTAGGGAAAACACTGACTGTTGTCAGCTCTAATAGTAGGGAAAACACTGTCTGACTGGCTGTTGTCAGCTCTAATAGTAGGGAAAACACTGTGTGACTGGCAGTTGTCAGCTCTAATAGTAGGGAAAACACTGTCTGACTGGCTGTTGTCAGCTCTAATAGTAGGGAAAACACTGAATGACTGTTGTCAGCTCTAATAGTAGGATAAACACTGACTGACTGACTGTTGTCAGCTCTAATAGTAGGGAAAACACTGACTGACTGACTGTTGTCAGCTCTAATAGTAGGGAAAACACTGTCTGACTGGCTGTTGTCAGCTCTAATAGTAGGGAAAACACTGACTGTTGTCAGCTCTAATAGTAGGGAAAACACTGACTGACTGTTGTCAGCTCTAATAGTAGGGAAAACACTGACTGACTGACTGTTGTCAGCTCTAATAGTAGGGAAAACACTGACTGACTGGCTGTTGTCAGCTCTAATAGTAGGGAAAACACTGACTGACTGTTGTCAGCTCTAATAGTAGGATAAACACTGACTGACTGACTGTTGTCAGCTCTAATAGTAGGGAAAACACTGACTGACTGACTGTTGTCAGCTCTAATAGTAGGGAAAACACTGTCTGACTGGCTGTTGTCAGCTCTAATAGTAGGGAAAACACTGACTGTTGTCAGCTCTAATAGTAGGATAAACACTGACTGACTGTTGTCAGCTCTAATAGTAGGGAAAACACTGACTGACTGACTGTTGTCAGCTCTAATAGTAGGGAAAACACTGACTGACTGACTTGTCAGCTCTAATAGTAGGGAAAACACTGACTGACTGTTGTCAGCTCTAATAGTAGTGAAAACACTGACTGACTGACTGTTGTCAGCTCTAATAGTAGGGAAAACACTGACTGTTGTCAGCTCTAATCGTAGGGAAAACACTTTCTGATTGACTGTTGTCAGCTCTAATAGTAGGGAAAACACTGTCTGACTGACTGTTGTCAGCTCTAATAGTAGGGAAAACACTGTCTGACTGACTGTTGTCAGCTCTAATAGTAGGGAAAACACTGACTGGCTGTTGTCAGCTCTAATAGTAGGGAAAACACTGACTGACTGTTGTCAGCTCTAATAGTAGGGAAAACACTGTCTGACTGACTGTTGTCAGCTCTAATAGTAGGGAAAACACTGTCTGACTGACTGTTGTCAGCTCTAATAGTAGGGAAAACACTGTCTGACTGACTGTTGTCAGCTCTAATAGTAGGGAAAACACTGACTGACTGTTGTCAGCTCTAATAGTAGGGAAAACGCTTACTGACTGTTGTCAGCTCTAATAGTAGGGAATTCACTGTCTGACTGTTGTCAGCTCTAATAGTAGGGAAAACACTGTCTGACTGACTGTTGTCAGCTCTAATAGTAGGGAAAACAATGTCTGACTGACTGTTGTCAACTCTAATAGTAGGGAAAACACTGACTGGCTGTTGTCAGCTCTAATAGTAGGGAAAACACTGACTGACTGTTATCAGCTCTAATAGTAGGGAAAACACTGTCTGACTGACTGTTGTCAGCTCTAATAGTAGGGAAAACACTGACGGGCTGTTGTCAGCTCTAATAGTAGGGAAAACACTGACTGACTGTTGTCAGCTCTAATAGTAGGGAAAACTGACTGACTGACTGTTGTCAGCTCTAATAGTAGGGAAAACACTGACTGACTGACTGTTGTCAGCTCTAATAGTAGGGAAAACACTGACTGTTGTCAGCTCTAATAGTAGGGAAAACACTGTCTGACTGGCTGTTGTCAGCTCTAATAGTAGGGAAAACACTGACTGACTGTTGTAAGCTCTAATAGTAGGGAAAACACTGTCTGATTGACTGTTGTCAGCTCTAATAGTAGGGAAAACACTGTCTGACTGACTGTTGTCAGCTCTAATAGTAGGGAAAACACTGACTTGCTGTTGTCAGTTCTAATAGTAGGGAAAACACTGACTGTTGTCAGCTCTAATAGTAGAGAAAACACTGACTGACTGACTGTTGTCAGCTCTAATAGTAGGGAAAACACTGACTGACTGACTGTTGTCAGCTCTAATAGTAGGGAAAACACTGACTGTTGTCAGCTCTAATAGTAGGGAAAACACTGTGTGACTGGCAGTTGTCAGCTCTAATAGTAGGGAAAACACTGTCTGACTGGCTGTTGTCAGCTCTAATAGTAGGGAAAACACTGACTGACTGTTGTCAGCTCTAATAGTAGGATAAACACTGACTGACTGACTGTTGTTAGCTCTAATAGTAGGGAAAACACTGACTGACTGACTGTTGTCAGCTCTAATAGTAGAGAAAACACTGTCTGACTGGCTGTTGTCAGCTCTAATAGTAGGGAAAACACTGACTGTTGTCAGCTCTAATAGTAGGATAAACACTGACTGACTGTTGTCAGCTCTAATAGTAGGGAAAACACTGACTGACTGACTGTTGTCAGCTCTAATAGTAGGGAAAACACTGACTGACTGACTGTTGTCAGCTCTAATAGTAGGGAAAACACTGACTGACTGACTGTTGTGAGCTCTAATAGTAGGGAAAACACTGACTGACTGACTGACTGTTGTCAGCTCTAATAGTAGGGGAAAACACTGACTGTTGTCAGCTCTAATAGTAGGGAAAACACTGTCTGACTGGCTGTTGTCAGCTGTAATAGTAGGGAAAACACTGTCTGACTGGCTGTTGTCAGCTCTAATAGTAGGGAAAACACTGACTGACTGTTGTCAGCTCTAATAGTAGAATAAACACTGACTGACTGACTGTTGTCAGCTCTAATAGTAGGGAAAACACTGACTGACTGACTGTTGTCAGCTCTAATAGTAGGGAAAACACTGACTGACTGACTGTTGTCAGCTCTAATAGTAGGGAAAACACTGACTGACTGTTGTCAGCTCTAATAGTAGGGAAAACGCTTACTGACTGTTGTCAGCTCTAATAGTAGGGAAAACACTGTCTGACTGTTGTCAGCTCTAATAGTAGGGAAAACACTGTCTGACTGACTGTTGTCAGCTCTAATAGTAGGGAAAACAATGTCTGACTGACTGTTGTCAACTCTAATAGTAGGGAAAACACTGACTGGCTGTTGTCAGCTCTAATAGTAGGGAAAACACTGTCTGACTGGCTGTTGTCAGCTGTAATAGTAGGGAAAACACTGTCTGACTGGCTGTTGTCAGCTCTAATAGTAGGGAAAACACTGTCTGACTGGCTGTTGTCAGCTCTAATAGTAGGGAAAACACTGACTGACTGTTGTCAGCTCTAATAGTAGGATAAACACTGACTGACTGACTGTTGTCAGCTCTAATAGTAGGGAAAACACTGACTGACTGACTGTTGTCAGCTCTAATAGTAGGGAAAACACTGACTGACTGACTGTTGTCAGCTCTAATAGTAGGGAAAACACTGACTGTTGTCAGCTCTAATAGTAGGGAAAACACTGTCTGACTGGCTGTTGTCAGCTCTAATAATAGGGAAAACACTGTCTGACTGGCTGTTGTCAGCTCTAATAGTAGGGAAAACACTGACTGACAGTTGTCAGCTCTAATAGTAGGGAAAACACTGTCTGACTGACTGTTGTCAGCTCTAATAGTAGGGAAAACACTGACTGACTGACTGTTGTCAGCTCTAATAGTAGGGAAAACACTGACTGGCTGTTGTCAGCTCTAATAGTAGGGAAAACACTGTCTGACTGGCTGTTGTCAGCTCTAATAGTAGGGAAAACACTGACTGACTGTTGTCAGCTCTAATAGTAGGGAAAACACTGTCTGACTGTTGTCAGCTCTAATAGTAGGGAAAACACTGTCTGACTGACTGACTTGTCAGCTCTAATAGTAGGGAAAACACTGTCTGACTGGCTGTTGTCAGCTCTAATAGTAGGGAAAACACTGACTGGCTGTTGTCAGCTCTAATAGTAGGGAAAACACTGTCTGACGTTGCAGCTCTAATAGTAGGGAAAACACTGACTGACTGACTGTTGTCAGCTCTAATAGTAGGGAAAACACTGTCTGACTGGCTGTTGTCAGCTCTAATAGTTGGGAAAACACTGTCTGACTGACTGTTGTCAGCTCTAATAGTTGGGAAAACACTGTCTGACTGACTGTTGTCAGCTCTAATAGTAGGGAAAACACTGACTGGCTGTTGTCAGCTCTAATAGTTGGGAAAACACTGTCTGACTGACTGTTGTCAGCTCTAATAGTAGGGAAAACACTGACTGTTGTCAGCTCTAATAGTAGGGAAAACACTGACTGACTGACTGTTGTCAGCTCTAATAGTAGGGAAAACACTGACTGACTGACTGTTGTCAGCTCTAATAGTAGGGAAAACACTGACTGTTGTCAGCTCTAATAGTAGGGAAAACACTGTCTGACTGGCTGTTGTCAGCTCTAATAGTAGGGAAAACACTGTGTGACTGGCAGTTGTCAGCTCTAATAGTAGGGAAAACACTGTCTGACTGGCTGTTGTCAGCTCTAATAGTAGGGAAAACACTGACTGACTGTTGTCAGCTCTAATAGTAGGATAAACACTGACTGACTGACTGTTGTCAGCTCTAATAGTAGGGAAAACACTGACTGACTGACTGTTGTCAGCTCTAATAGTAGGGAAAACACTGTCTGACTGGCTGTTGTCAGCTCTAATAGTAGGGAAAACACTGACTGTTGTCAGCTCTAATAGTAGGATAAACACTGACTGACTGTTGTCAGCTCTAATAGTAGGGAAAACACTGACTGACTGACTGTTGTCAGCTCTAATAGTAGGGAAAACACTGACTGACTGACTTGTCAGCTCTAATAGTAGGGAAAACACTGACTGACTGTTGTCAGCTCTAATAGTAGTGAAAACACTGACTGACTGACTGTTGTCAGCTCTAATAGTAGGGAAAACACTGACTGTTGTCAGCTCTAATCGTAGGGAAAACACTTTCTGATTGACTGTTGTCAGCTCTAATAGTAGGGAAAACACTGTCTGACTGACTGTTGTCAGCTCTAATAGTAGGGAAAACACTGTCTGAATGACTGTTGTCAGCTCTAATAGTAGGGGAAACACTGACTGGCTGTTGTCAGCTCTAATAGTAGGGAAAACACTGACTGACTGTTGTCAGCTCTAATAGTAGGGAAAACACTGTCTGACTGACTGTTGTCAGCTCTAATAGTAGGGAAAACACTGTCTGACTGACTGTTGTCAGCTCTAATAGTAGGGAAAACACTGTCTGACTGACTGTTGTCAACTCTAATAGTAGGGAAAACACTGACTGGCTGTTGTCAGCTCTAATAGTAGGGAAAACATTGACTGACTGTTATCAGCTCTAATAGTAGGGAAAACACTGTCTGACTGACTGTTGTCAGCTCTAATAGTAGGGAAAACACTGACGGGCTGTTGTCAGCTCTAATAGTAGGGAAAACACTGACTGACTGTTGTCAGCTCTAATAGTAGGGAAAACTGACTGACTGACTGTTGTCAGCTCTAATAGTAGGGAAAACACTGACTGACTGACTGTTGTCAGCTCTAATAGTAGGGAAAACACTGACTGTTGTCAGCTCTAATAGTAGGGAAAACACTGTCTGACTGGCTGTTGTCAGCTCTAATAGTAGGGAAAACACTGACTGACTGTTGTAAGCTCTAATAGTAGGGAAAACACTGTCTGATTGACTGTTGTCAGCTCTAATAGTAGGGAAAACACTTTCTGATTGACTGTTGTCAGCTCTAATAGTAGGGAAAACACTGTGTGACTGGCAGTTGTCAGCTCTAATAGTAGGGAAAACACTGTCTGACTGGCTGTTGTCAGCTCTAATAGTAGGGAAAACACTGACTGACTGTTGTCAGCTCTAATAGTAGGATAAACACTGACTGACTGACTGTTGTCAGCTCTAATAGTAGGGAAAACACTGACTGACTGACTGTTGTCAGCTCTAATAGTAGAGAAAACACTGTCTGACTGGCTGTTGTCAGCTCTAATAGTAGGGAAAACACTGACTGTTGTCAGCTCTAATAGTAGGATAAACACTGACTGACTGTTGTCTGCTCTAATAGTAGGGAAAACACTGACTGACTGACTTTTGTCAGCTCTAATAGTAGGGAAAACACTGACTGACTGACTGTTGTCAGCTCTAATAGTAGGGAAAACACTGACTGACTGACTGTTGTGAGCTCTAATAGTAGGGAAAACACTGACTGACTGACTGACTGTTGTCAGCTCTAATAGTAGGGAAAACACTGACTGTTGTCAGCTCTAATAGTAGGGAAAACACTGTCTGACTGGCTGTTGTCAGCTGTAATAGTAGGGAAAACACTGTCTGACTGGCTGTTGTCAGCTCTAATAGTAGGGAAAACACTGACTGACTGTTGTCAGCTCTAATAGTAGAATAAACACTGACTGACTGACTGTTGTCAGCTCTAATAGTAGGGAAAACACTGACTGACTGACTGTTGTCAGCTCTAATAGTAGGGAAAACACTGACTGACTGACTGTTGTCAGCTCTAATAGTAGGGAAAACACTGACTGACTGTTGTCAGCTCTAATAGTAGGGAAAACGCTTACTGACTGTTGTCAGCTCTAATAGTAGGGAAAACACTGTCTGACTGTTGTCAGCTCTAATAGTAGGGAAAACACTGTCTGACTGACTGTTGTCAGCTCTAATAGTAGGGAAAACAATGTCTGACTGACTGTTGTCAACTCTAATAGTAGGGAAAACACTGACTGGCTGTTGTCAGCTCTAATAGTAGGGAAAACACTGTCTGACTGGCTGTTGTCAGCTGTAATAGTAGGGAAAACACTGTCTGACTGGCTGTTGTCAGCTCTAATAGTAGGGAAAACACTGTCTGACTGGCTGTTGTCAGCTCTAATAGTAGTGAAAACACTGACTGACTGTTGTCAGCTCTAATAGTAGGATAAACACTGACTGACTGACTGTTGTCAGCTCTAATAGTAGGGAAAACACTGACTGACTGACTGTTGTCAGCTCTAATAGTAGGGAAAACACTGACTGACTGACTGTTGTCAGCTCTAATAGTAGGGAAAACACTGACTGTTGTCAGCTCTAATAGTAGGGAAAACACTGTCTGACTGGCTGTTGTCAGCTCTAATAATAGGGAAAACACTGTCTGACTGGCTGTTGTCAGCTCTAATAGTAGGGAAAACACTGACTGACTGTTGTCAGCTCTAATAGTAGGGAAAACACTGTCTGACTGACTGTTGTCAGCTCTAATAGTAGGGAAAACACTGACTGACTGACTGTTGTCAGCTCTAATAGTAGGGAAAACACTGTCTGACTGGCTGTTGTCAGCTCTAATAGTAGGGAAAACACTGTCTGACTGGCTGTTGTCAGCTCTAATAGTTGGGAAAACACTGTCTGACTGACTGTTGTCAGCTCTAATAGTTGGGAAAACACTGTCTGACTGACTGTTGTCAGCTCTAATAGTAGGGAAAACACTGACTGGCTGTTGTCAGCTCTAATAGTTGGGAAAACACTGTCTGACTGACTGTTGTCAGCTCTAATAGTAGGGAAAACACTGACTGTTGTCAGCTCTAATAGTAGGGAAAACACTGACTGACTGACTGTTGTCAGCTCTAATAGTAGGGAAAACACTGACTGACTGACTGTTGTCAGCTCTAATAGTAGGGAAAACACTGACTGTTGTCAGCTCTAATAGTAGGGAAAACACTGTCTGACTGGCTGTTGTCAGCTCTAATAGTAGGGAAAACACTGTGTGACTGGCAGTTGTCAGCTCTAATAGTAGGGAAAACACTGTCTGACTGGCTGTTGTCAGCTCTAATAGTAGGGAAAACACTGACTGACTGTTGTCAGCTCTAATAGTAGGATAAACACTGACTGACTGACTGTTGTCAGCTCTAATAGTAGGGAAAACACTGACTGACTGACTGTTGTCAGCTCTAATAGTAGGGAAAACACTGTCTGACTGGCTGTTGTCAGCTCTAATAGTAGGGAAAACACTGACTGTTGTCAGCTCTAATAGTAGGATAAACACTGACTGACTGTTGTCAGCTCTAATAGTAGGGAAAACACTGACTGACTGACTGTTGTCAGCTCTAATAGTAGGGAAAACACTGACTGACTGGCTGTTGTCAGCTCTAATAGTAGGGAAAACACTGACTGACTGTTGTCAGCTCTAATAGTAGGATAAACACTGACTGACTGACTGTTGTCAGCTCTAATAGTAGGGAAAACACTGACTGACTGACTGTTGTCAGCTCTAATAGTAGGGAAAACACTGTCTGACTGGCTGTTGTCAGCTCTAATAGTAGGGAAAACACTGACTGTTGTCAGCTCTAATAGTAGGATAAACACTGACTGACTGTTGTCAGCTCTAATACTAGGGAAAACACTGACTGACTGACTGTTGTCAGCTCTAATAGTAGGGGAAAACACTGACTGACTGACTTGTCAGCTCTAATAGTAGGGGAAAACACTGACTGACTGTTGTCAGCTCTAATAGTAGTGAAAACACTGACTGACTGACTGTTGTCAGCTCTAATAGTAGGGAAAACACTGACTGTTGTCAGCTCTAATCGTAGGGAAAACACTTTCTGATTGACTGTTGTCAGCTCTAATAGTAGGGAAAACACTGTCTGACTGACTGTTGTCAGCTCTAATAGTAGGGAAAACACTGTCTGACTGACTGTTGTCAGCTCTAATAGTAGGGGAAACACTGACTGGCTGTTGTCAGCTCTAATAGTAGGGAAAACACTGACTGACTGTTGTCAGCTCTAATAGTAGGGAAAACACTGTCTGACTGACTGTTGTCAGCTCTAATAGTAGGGAAAACACTGTCTGACTGACTGTTGTCAGCTCTAATAGTAGGGAAAACACTGTCTGACTGACTGTTGTCAACTCTAATAGTAGGGAAAACACTGACTGGCTGTTGTCAGCTCTAATAGTAGGGAAAACATTGACTGACTGTTATCAGCTCTAATAGTAGGGAAAACACTGTCTGACTGACTGTTGTCAGCTCTAATAGTAGGGAAAACACTGACGGGCTGTTGTCAGCTCTAATAGTAGGGAAAACACTGACTGACTGTTGTCAGCTCTAATAGTAGGGAAAACTGACTGACTGACTGTTGTCAGCTCTAATAGTAGGGAAAACACTGACTGACTGACTGTTGTCAGCTCTAATAGTAGGGAAAACACTGACTGTTGTCAGCTCTAATAGTAGGGAAAACACTGTCTGACTGGCTGTTGTCAGCTCTAATAGTAGGGAAAACACTGACTGACTGTTGTAAGCTCTAATAGTAGGGAAAACACTGTCTGATTGACTGTTGTCAGCTCTAATAGTAGGGAAAACACTGTCTGACTGACTGTTGTCAGCTCTAATAGTAGGGAAAACACTGACTTGCTGTTGTCAGTTCTAATAGTAGGGAAAACACTGACTGTTGTCAGCTCTAATAGTAGAGAAAACACTGACTGACTGACTGTTGTCAGCTCTAATAGTAGGGAAAACACTGACTGACTGACTGTTGTCAGCTCTAATAGTAGGGAAAACACTGACTGTTGTCAGCTCTAATAGTAGGGAAAACACTGTGTGACTGGCAGTTGTCAGCTCTAATAGTAGGGAAAACACTGTCTGACTGGCTGTTGTCAGCTCTAATAGTAGGGAAAACACTGACTGACTGTTGTCAGCTCTAATAGTAGGATAAACACTGACTGACTGACTGTTGTCAGCTCTAATAGTAGGGAAAACACTGACTGACTGACTGTTGTCAGCTCTAATAGTAGAGAAAACACTGTCTGACTGGCTGTTGTCAGCTCTAATAGTAGGGAAAACACTGACTGTTGTCAGCTCTAATAGTAGGATAAACACTGACTGACTGTTGTCAGCTCTAATAGTAGGGAAAACACTGACTGACTGACTGTTGTCAGCTCTAATAGTAGGGAAAACACTGACTGACTGACTGTTGTCAGCTCTAATAGTAGGGAAAACACTGACTGACTGACTATTGTGAGCTCTAATAGTAGGGAAAACACTGACTGACTGACTGACTGTTGTCAGCTCTAATAGTAGGGAAAACACTGACTGTTGTCAGCTCTAATAGTAGGGAAAACACTGTCTGACTGGCTGTTGTCAGCTGTAATAGTAGGGAAAACACTGTCTGACTGGCTGTTGTCAGCTCTAATAGTAGGGAAAACACTGACTGACTGTTGTCAGCTCTAATAGTAGAATAAACACTGACTGACTGACTGTTGTCAGCTCTAATAGTAGGGAAAACACTGACTGACTGACTGTTGTCAGCTCTAATAGTAGGGAAAACACTGACTGTTGTCAGCTCTAATAGTAGGGAAAACACTTTCTGATTGACTGTTGTCAGCTCTAATAGTAGGGAAAACATTGACTGGCTGTTGTCAGCTCTAATAGTAGGGGAAAACACGGACTGACTATTGTCAGCTCTAATAGTAGGGAAAACACTGACTGACATTTGTGAGGTCTAATAGTAGGGAACACACTGACTGACTGTTGTCAGCTCTAATAGTAGAGAAAACGCTTACTGACTGTTGTCAGCTCTAATAGTAGGGAAAACACTGTCTGACTGACTGTTGTCAGCTCTAATAGTAGGGAAAACACTTTCTGATTGACTGTTGTCAGCTCTAATAGTAGGGAAAACACTGTCTGACTGACTGTTGTCAGCTCTAATAGTAGGGAAAACACTGACTGGCTGTTGTCAGCTCTAATAGTAGGGAAAACACTGACTGACTATTGTCAGCTCTAATAGTAGGGAAAACACTGACTGACTGTTGTCAGCTCTAATAGTAGGGAAAACACTGACTGACTGTTGTCAGCTCTAATAGTAGGGAAAACATTGACTGGCTGTTGTCAGCTCTAATAGTAGGGAAAACACTGACTGACTGTTGTCAGCTCTAATAGTAGAGAAAACGCTTACTGACTGTTGTCAGCTCTAATAGTAGGGAAAACACTGTCTGACTGACTGTTGTCAGCTCTAATAGTAGGGAAAACACTGATTGACTGTTGTCAGCTCTAATAGTAGGGAAAACACTGTCTGGCTGTCTGTTGTCAGCTGTAATAGTAGGGAAAACACTGTCTGACTGGCTGTTGTCAGCTCTAATAGTAGGGAAAACACTGTCTGACTGGCTGTTGTCAGCTCTAATAGTAGGGAAAACACTGACTGACTGATGTCAGCTCTAATAGTAGGATAAACACTGACTGACTGACTGTTGTCAGCTCTAATAGTAGGGAAAACACTGACTGACTGACTGTTGTCAGCTCTAATAGTAGGGAAAACACTGACTGACTGACTGTTGTCAGCTCTAATAGTAGGGAAAACACTGACTGTTGTCAGCTCTAATAGTAGGGAAAACACTGTCTGACTGGCTGTTGTCAGCTCTAATATTAGGGAAAACACTGTCTGACTGGCTGTTGTCAGCTCTAATAGTAGGGAAAACACTGACTGACTGTTGTCAGCTCTAATAGTAGGGAAAACACTGTCTGACTGACTGTTGTCAGCTCTAATAGTAGGGAAAACACTGTCTGACTGGCTGTTGTCAGCTCTAATAGTAGGGAAAACACTGACTGACTGTTGTCAGCTCTAATAGTAGGGAAAACACTGACTGACTGACTGTTGTCAGCTCTAATAGTAGGGAAAACACTGTCTGACTGACTGACTTGTCAGGTCTAATAGTAGGGAAAACACTGTCTGACTGGCTGTTGTCAGCTCTAATAGTAGGGAAAACACTGACTGGCTGTTGTCAGCTCTAATAGTAGGGAAAACACTGACTGGCTGTTGTCAGCTCTAATAGTAGGGAAAACACTGACTGTTGTCAGCTCTAATAGTAGGATAAACACTGACTGACTGTTGTCAGCTCTAATAGTAGGGAAAACACTGACTGACTGACTGTTGTCAGCTCTAATAGTAGGGAAAACACTGACTGACTGTTGTCAGCTCTAATAGTAGGGAAAACACTGACTGGCTGTTGTCAGCTCTAATAGTAGGGAAAACACTGACTGACTATTGTCAGCTCTAATAGTAGGGAAAACACTGACTGACTGTTGTCAGCTCTAATAGTAGGGAAAACACTGACTGACTGTTGTCAGCTCTAATAGTAGGGAAAACATTGACTGGCTGTTGTCAGCTCTAATAGTAGGGAAAACACTGACTGACTGTTGTCAGCTCTAATAGTAGAGAAAACGCTTACTGACTGTTGTCAGCTCTAATAGTAGGGAAAACACTGTCTGACTGACTGTTGTCAGCTCTAATAGTAGGGAAAACACTGACTGGCTGTTGTCAGCTCTAATAGTAGGGAAAACACTGTCTGACTGACTGTTGTCAGCTCTAATAGTAGGGAAAACACTGTCTGACTGACTGTTGTCAGCTCTAATAGTTGGGAAAACACTGTCTGACTGACTGTTGTCAGCTCTAATAGTAGGGAAAACACTGATTGGCTGTTGTCAGCTCTAATAGTAGGGAAAACACTGACTGTTGTCAGCTCTAATAGTAGGGAAAACACTGACTGACTGACTGTTGTCAGCTCTAATAGTAGGGAAAACACTGTCTGGCTGGCTGTTGTCAGCTGTAATAGTAGGGAAAACACTGTCTGACTGGCTGTTGTCAGCTCTAATAGTAGGGAAAACACTGTCTGACTGGCTGTTGTCAGCTCTAATAGTAGGGAAAACACTGACTGACTGATGTCAGCTCTAATAGTAGGATAAACACTGACTGACTGACTGTTGTCAGCTCTAATAGTAGGGAAAACACTGACTGACTGACTGTTGTCAGCTCTAATAGTAGGGAAAACACTGACTGACTGACTGTTGTCAGCTCTAATAGTAGGGAAAACACTGACTGTTGTCAGCTCTAATAGTAGGGAAAACACTGTCTGACTGGCTGTTGTCAGCTCTAATATTAGGGAAAACACTGTCTGACTGGCTGTTGTCAGCTCTAATAGTAGGGAAAACACTGTCTGACTGACTGTTGTCAGCTCTAATAGTAGGGAAAACACTGACTGACTGACTGTTGTCAGCTCTAATAGTAGGGAAAACACTGACTGGCTGTTGTCAGCTCTAATAGTAGGGAAAACACTGTCTGACTGACTGACTTGTCAGCTCTAATAGTAGGGAAAACACTGTCTGACTGGCTGTTGTCAGCTCTAATAGTAGGGAAAACACTGACTGGCTGTTGTCAGCTCTAATAGTAGGGAAAACACTGACTGGCTGTTGTCAGCTCTAATAGTAGGGAAAACACTGACTGTTGTCAGCTCTAATAGTAGGATAAACACTGACTGACTGTTGTCAGCTCTAATAGTAGGGAAAACACTGACTGACTGACTGTTGTCAGCTCTAATAGTAGGGAAAACACTGACTGACTGTTGTCAGCTCTAATAGTAGAGAAAACTCTTACTGACTGTTGTCAGCTCTAATAGTAGGGAAAACACTGTCTGACTGACTGTTGTCAGCTCTAATAGTAGGGAAAACACTTTCTGATTGACTGTTGTCAGCTCTAATAGTAGGGAAAACACTGTCTGACTGGCTGTTGTCAGCTCTAATAGTAG
>NW_025547881.1:0-19595 GCF_905237065.1 Salmo salar | reverse complement strand
AAAAGACAAAAATCTATACCCTTAAATGACACAATAATATTTTACCAATGTTTTCTAATTTTAATTATTTAATTTTGTGACGCTGACTTGACTGCCGTTATTGGAGGAAACGATTTCTCAACATCAATGCCATAGTAAAACGCTGTTTTTGGATATAAATATCAACTTGATAGAACTAAAATTGCATGCATTGCTCCAACATAATGTCCTAGGAGTGTCATCTGATGGAGATTGTAAAAAGGTTAGTGTATCATTTTAGCTGGTTTTATGGTTTTGTTGACCCTGTCTTTGACTTGACAAAACATTACACACAACTCTTTTGTAAATGTACTGTCCTAACATACTCTAAATTTATGCTTCGCCGTAAAACCTTTTTGAAATCGTAGAAACGTGTTAGATTAAGGAGATGTTTATCTTTCTCAAATGGTGCCAACATAGTTGTATTTTGAAAAATTTGAATTTTGACATTTATTTGGATTCAAATTCTGCCGCTCTTCAGAAATGCACCTCCTAGTTGATGGAGTGCACCACGGGTACGCTAGCTGTCCCACCTAGCCCCCAAGAGAGTTGTAAAACACAGTCTCTATATAATATAGATGGTTAAAACACAGTCTCTATATAATATAGATGGTTAAAACACAGTCTCTATGATGGTTAAAACACACGTCTCTATATAATATAGATGGTTAAAACAGTTCTCTATATAATATAGATGGTTAAAACACAGTCTCTATATAATATACATGGTTAAAACACGTTCTATATAATATATCATGAAACACAGTCTCAATATAATATAGATGGTTAAAACACAGTCTCTATATATATATAGATGGTTAAAACACAGTCTCTATATAATATAGATGGTTAAAACACAGTCTCCCATGATGTTTAAAACAAAGTCTCTCTTATGATGGTTAAAACACGGTCTCTATGAGGTTAAAACACAGTCTCTATATAATATAGATGGTTAAAACACAGTCTATATAATATAGATGGTTAAAAAACACAGTCTATATATAATATAGATGGTTAAAAACACTATATAATATAGATGATTAAAACACAGTCTCTATATAATATAGATGATTAAAACACAATCTCTATATAATATAGATTGTTAAAACACAGTCTCTATATAATATAGATGATTAAAACACAGTCTCTATATAATATAGATGGTTATAACACAGTCTATATATAATATAGGATTAAAACACAGTCTCTATATTTATATAGATGGTTAAAACACCGTCTCTATATAATATAGATGATTAAAACACAGTCTCTATATAATATAGATGATTTAAACACAAAATGCTCTATATAATATAGATGGTTAAAACACAGTCTCTATATAATATAGATTGTTAAAACACAGTCTCTATATAATATAGATGGTTAAAAAACACAGTCTCTATTGATGGTTAAAACACAGTCTCTATATAATATAGATGGTTAAAACACAGTCTCTATATAATATAGATGGTTAAAACACAGTCTATATATAATATAGATGATTAAAACACAGTCTCTATATAATATAGATGGTTTAAAAACACCGTCTCTATACAATGAGATGATTAAAACACAGTCTCTATATAATATATGATTTAAAAACATAATCTCTTATATAATATGATGGTTAAAACACAGTCTCTATATAATATAGATGATTAAAACACAATCTCTATATATTATAGATGGTTAAAACACAGTCTATATATAACCTATAGAGATTAAAACACAGTCTCTATATAACAAGATGGTTAAAACTACCGTCTCTATATAATATAGATGATTAAAACACAGTCTCTATATAATATAGATGATTAAAACACAGTCTCTATATAATATAGATGGTTAAAACACAGTCTCTATACAATATAGATGGTTAAAACACAGTCTCTAATAATATATAGATGATTAAAACACAGTCTCTATATAATATAGATAGTAAAAACACAGTCTCTATAGATGGTTTAAAACACAGTCTCTATATAATATAGATGGTTAAAACACAGTCTCTATATAATATACATAAACACAGTCTCTATATAATATAGATTGTTAAAACACAGTCTCTATATAATATAGATGGTTAAAACACAGTCTCTATATAATATAGATGGTTAAAACACAGTCTCTATATAATAAGATGGTTAAAACACAGTCTCTATATAATATAGATGGTTAAAACACAGTCTCTATATAATATAGATGGTTAAAACACAGTCTCTATGATGGTTAAAACACAGTCTCTATATAATATAGATGGTTAAAACACAGTCTCTATATAATATAGATGGTTAAAACACAGTCTCTATATAATATACAACACAGTTAAAACACAGTCTCTATATAATATAGATGGTTAAAACACAGTCTATATATAATATAGATGGATAAAACACAGTCTCTATATAATATAGATGGTTAAAACATAGTCTCTATATAATATAGATGGTTAAAACACAGTCTCTACTATAATATAGATGGTTAAAAAACACAGTCTCTATATAATATAGATGGTTAAAACACAGTCTCTATATAATATAGATGGTTAAAACACAGTCTCTATGATGGTTAAAACACAGTCTCTATATAATATAGATGGTTAAAACACAGTCTCTATATAATATAGATGGTTAAAACACAGTCTCTATATAATATAGATGGTTAAAACACAGTCTCTATATAATATAGATGTTTAAAACACAGTCTCTATATAATATAACATAAACACAGTCTCTATATAATATAGATTGTTAAAACACAGTCTCTATATAATATAGATGGATTTAAAACACAGTCTCTATGATGGTTAAAACACAGTCTCTATAAATATAGATGGTTAAAACACAGTCTCTATATAATATAGATGGTTAAAACACAGTCTCTATATAATATAGATGGTTAAAACACAGTCTCTATGATGGTTAAAACACAGTCTCTATATAATATAGATGGTTAAAACACAGTCTCTATATAATATAGATGGTTAAAACACAGTCTCAATATAATATAGATTGTTAAAACACAGTCTCTATATAATATAGATTGTTAAAACACAGTCTCTATATAATATAGATGGTTAAAACACAGTCTCTATGATGGTTAAAACACAGTCTCTATATAATATAGATGGTTAAAACACAGTCTCTATATAATATAGATGGTTAAAACACAGTCTCTATATAATATACATAAACACAGTCTCAATATAATATAGATGGTTAAAACACAGTCTCTATATAATATAGATGGTTAAAACACAGTCTCTATATAATATAGATGGTTAAAACACAGTCTCCATGATGTTTAAAACACAGTCTCTATGATGGTTAAAACACGGTCTCTATGATGGTTAAAACACAGTCTCTATATAATATAGATGGTTAAAACACAGTCTCTATATAATATAGATGGTTAAAACACAGTCTATATATAATATAGATGATTAAAACACAGTCTCTATATAATATAGATGGTTAAAACACCGTCTCTATACAATATAGATGATTAAAACACAGTCTCTATAAATATAGATGATTAAAACACAATCTCTATATAATATAGATGGTTAAAACACAGTCTCTATATAATATAGATGATTAAAACACAATCTCTATATAATATAGATGGTTAAAACACAGTCTATATATAATATAGATGATTAAAACACAGTCTCTATATAATATAGATGGTTAAAACACCGTCTCTATATAATATAGATGATTAAAACACAGTCTCTATATAATATAGATGATTAAAACACAATCTCTATATAATATAGATGGTTAAAACACAGTCTCTATATAATATAGATGGTTAAAACACAGTCTCTAATAAATATAGATGATTAAAACACAGTCTCTATATAATATAGATAGTAAAAACACAGTCTCTATGATGGTTAAAACACAGTCTCTATATAATATAGATGGTTAAAACACAGTCTCTATGATGGTTAAAACACAGTCTCTATATAATATAGATGGTTAAAACACAGTCTCTATATAATATAGATGGTTAAAACACAGTCTCTATATAATATAGATGGTTAAAACACAGTCTCTATATAATATAGATGGTTAAACACAGTCTCTATATAATATAGATGGTTAAAACACAGTCTCTATATAATATAGATGGTTAAAACACAGTCTCTATATAATATACATAAACACAGTCTCAATATATATAGATGGTTAAACACAGTCTCTATATAATAGAGATGGTTTAAACACAGTCTCTATATAATATAGATGGTTAAAACACAGTCTCCATGATGTTTAAAACACAGTCTCTATGATGGTTAAAACACGGTCTCTATGATGGTTAAAAACACAGTCTCTATATAATATAGATGGTTAAAACACAGTCTCTATATAATATAGATGGTTAAAACACAGTCTATATATAATATAGATGATTAAAACACAGTCTCTATATAATATAGATGGTTAAAACACCGTCTCTATACAATATAGATGATTAAAACACAGTCTCTATATAATATAGATGATTAAAACACAATCTCTATATAATATAGATGGTTAAAACACAGTCTCTATATAATATAGATGATTAAAACACAATCTCTAATAAATATAGATGATTAAAACACAGTCTCTATATAATATAGATCGTAAAAACACAGTCTCTATGATGGTTAAAAACACAGTCTCTATATAATATAGATGGTTAAAACACAGTCTCTATGATGGTTAAAACACAGTCTCTATATAATATAGATGGTTAAAACACAGTCTCTATATAATATAGATTGTTAAAACACAGTCTCTATATAATATAGATGGTTAAAACACAGTCTCTATATAATATAGATGGTTAAAACACAGTCTCTATATAATATAGATGGTTAAAACACAGTCTCTATATAATATAGATGGTTTAAAACACAGTCTCTATATAATATAGATGGTTAAAACAAAGTCTCTATATAATATACATAAACACAGTCTCTATATAATATAGATTGTTAAAACACAGTCTCTATATAATATAGATGGTTAAAACACAGTCTCTATATAATATAGATGGTTAAAACACAGTCTCTATATAATATAGATGGTTAAAACACAGTCTCTATATAATATAAATGGTTAAAACACAGTCTCTATGATGGTTAAAACACAGTCTCTATATAATATAGATGGTTAAAACACAGTCTCTATATAATATAGATGGTTAAAACACAGTCTCTATATAATATAGATGGTTAAAACACAGTCTCAATATAATATAGATTGTTAAAACACAGTCTCTATATAATATAGATTGTTAAAACACAGTCTCTATATAATATAGATGGTTAAAACACAGTCTCTATGATGGTTAAAACACAGTCTCTATATAATATAGATGGTTAAAACACAGTCTCTATATAATATAGATGGTTAAAACACAGTCTCTATATAATATACATAAACACAGTCTCAATATAATATAGATGGTTAAAACACAGTCTCTATATAATATAGATGGTTTAAAACACAGTCTCTATATAATATAGATGGTTAAAACACAGTCTCCATGATGTTTAAAACACAGTCTCTATGATGGTTAAAACACGGTCTCTATGATGGTTAAAACACAGTCTCTATATAATATAGATGGTTAAAACACAGTCTCTATATAATATAGATGGTTAAAACACAGTCTATATAATATAGATGATTAAAACACAGTCTCTATATAATATAGATGGTTAAAACACCGTCTCTATACAATATAGATGATTAAAACACAGTCTCTATATAATATAGATGATTAAAACACAATCTCTATATAATATAGATGGTTAAAACACAGTCTCTATATAATATAGATGATTAAAACACAATCTCTATATAATATAGATGGTTAAAAACACAGTCTATATATAATATAGATGATTAAAACACAGTCTCTATATAATATAGATGGTTAAAACACCTTCTCTATATAATATAGATGATTAAAACACAGTCTCTATATAATATAGATGATTAAAACACAATCTCTATATAATATAGATGGTTAAAACACAGTCTCTATATAATATAGATGGTTAAAACACAGTCTCTAATAAATATAGATGATTAAAACACAGTCTCTATATAATATAGATAGTAAAAACACAGTCTCTATGATGGTTAAAACACAGTCTCTATATAATATAGATGGTTAAAACACAGTCTCTATGATGGTTTAAAACACAGTCTCTATATAATATAGATGGTTAAAACACAGTCTCTATATAATATAGATTGTTAAAACACAGTCTCTATATAATATAGATGGTTAAAACACAGTCTCTATATAATATAGATGGTTAAAACACAGTCTCTATATAATATAGATGGTTAAAACACAGTCTCTATATAATATAGATGGTTAAAACACAGTCTCTATATAATATAGATAGTTAAAACACAGTCTCTATATAATATACATAAACACAGTCTCTATATAATATAGATTGTTAAAACACAGTCTCTATATAATATAGATGGTTAAAACACAGTCTCTATATAATATAGGATGGTTAAAACACAGTCTCTATATAATATAGATGGTTAAAACACAGTCTCTATATAATATAGATGGTTAAAACACAGTCTCTATATAATATAAATGGTTAAAACACAGTCTCTATGATGGTTAAAACACAGTCTCTATATAATATAGATGGTTAAAACACAGTCTCTATATAATATAGATGGTTAAAACACAGTCTCTATATAATATACATAAACACAGTCTCAATATAATATAGATGGTTAAAACACAGTCTCTATATAATATAGATGGATAAAACACACTCTCTATATAATATAGATGGTTAAAACACAGTCTCTATATAATATAGATGGTTAAAACACAGTCTCTATATAATATAGATGGTTAAAACACAGTCTCTATATAATATAGATGGTTTAAAACACAGTCTCTATGATGGTTAAAACACAGTCTCTATATAATATAGATGGTTAAAACACAGTCTCTATATAATATAGATGGTTAAAACACAGTCTCTATATAATATAGATGGTTAAAACACAGTCTCTATATAATATAGATGGTTAAAACACAGTCTCTATATAATATACATAAACACAGTCTCTATATAATATAGATTGTTAAAACACAGTCTCTATATAATATAGATGGTTAAAACACAGTCTCTATGATGGTTAAAACACAGTCTCTATATAATATAGATGGTTAAAACACAGTCTCTATATAATATAGATGGTTAAAACACAGTCTCTATATAATATAGATGGTTAAAACACAGTCTCTATGATGGTTTAAAACACAGTCTCTATATAATATAGATGGTTAAAACACAGTCTCTATATAATATAGATGGTTAAAACACAGTCTCTATATAATATACATAAACACAGTCTCAATATAATATAGATTGTTAAAACACAGTCTCTATATAATATAGATGGTTAAAACACAGTCTCTATGATGGTTAAAACACAGTCTCTTAATAATATAGATGGTTAAAACACAGTCTCTATATAATATAGATGGTTAAAACACAGTCTCTATATAATATAGATGGTTAAAACACAGTCTCTATGATGGTTAAAACACAGTCTCTATATAATATAGATGGTTAAAACACAGTCTCTATATAATATAGATGGTTAAAACACAGTCTCTATATAATATACATAAACACAGTCTCAATATAATATAGATGGTTAAAACACAGTCTCTATATAATATAGATGGATAAAACACAGTCTCTATATAATATAGATGGTTAAAACACAGTCTCTATATAATATAGATGGTTAAAACACAGTCTCTATATAATATAGATGGTTAAAACACAGTCTCTATATAATATAGATGGTTAAAACACAGTCTCTATATAATATAGATGGTTAAAACACAGTCTCTATGATGGTTAAAACACAGTCTCTATATAATATAGATGGTTAAAACACAGTCTCTATATAATATAGATGGTTAAAACACAGTCTCTATATAATATAGATGGTTAAAACACAGTCTCTATATAATATAGATGGTTAAAACACAGTCTCTATATAATATACATGTTAAAACACAGTCTCTATATAATATAGATTGTTAAAACACAGTCTCTATATAATATAGATGGTTAAAACACAGTCTCTATGATGGTTAAAACACAGTCTCTATATAATATAGATGGTTAAAACACAGTCTCTATATAATATAGATGGTTTAAAACATAGTCTCTATATAATATACATAAACACAGTCTCAATATAATATAGATGGTTAAAACACAGTCTCTATATAATATAGATGGTTAAAACACAGTCTCTATATAATATAGATGGTTAAAACACAGTCTCTATATAATATAGATGGTTAAAACACAGTCTCTATGATGGTTTAAAACACAGTCTCTATATAATATAGATGGTTAAAACACAGTCTCTATATAATATAGATGGTTAAAACACAGTCTCTATATAATAGAGATGATTAAAATACAGTCTCTATATAATATAGATGGTTAAAACACAGTCTCTATGATGGTTTAAAACACAGTCTCTATATAATATAGATGGTTAAAACACAGTCTCTATATAATATAGATGGTTAAAACACAGTCTCTATATAATATAGATGGTTAAACCACAGTCTCTATGATGGTTAAAACACAGTCTCTATATAATATAGATGATTAAAACACAGTCTCTATATAATATAGATGGTTAAAACACAGTCTCTATATAATATAGATGGTTAAAACACAGTCTCTATATAATAGAGATGATTAAAACACAGTCTCTATATAATATAGATGGTTAAAACACAGTCTCTATGATGGTTAAAACACAGTCTCTATATAATATAGATGGTTAAAACACAGTCTCTATATAATATAGATGGTTAAAACACAGTCTCTATATAATATAGATGGTTAAACCACAGTCTATATATAATATAGATGGTTAAACACAGTCTCTATATAATATAGATGGTTAAAACACAGTCTCTATATAATATAGATGGTTAAAACACAGTCTATATATAATATAGATGGTTAAACACAGTCTCTATATAATATAGATGGTTAAACACAGTCTCTATATAATATAGATGGTTAAAACACAGTCTCTATATGATATAGATGATTAAAACACAGTCTCTATGATGGTTCAAACACAGTCTCTATGATGGTTAAAACACAGTCTCTATGATGGTTAAAACACAGTCTCTATATAATATATATGGTTAAAACACAGTCTCTAATATAATATAGATGGTTAAAACACAGTCTCTATATAATATAGATGGTTAAAACACAGTCTCTATATAATATAGATGGTTAAAACACAGTCTCTATATAATATAGATGATTAAAACACAGTCTCTATATAATATTGATGGTTAAAACACAGTCTCTATATAATATAGATTGTTAAAACACAGTCTCTATAGATGGTTAAAACACAGTCTCTATATAATATAGATGGTTAAAAAACAGTCTCTATATAATATAGATGGTTAAAACACAGTCTCTATTATAGATGGTTAAAACACAGTCTCTATATAATATAGATGGTTAAAACACAGTCTCTATATAATATTGATGGTTAAAACACAGTCTCTATATAATATAGATTGTTAAAACACAGTCTCTATGATGGTTAAAAACAGTCTCTATATAATATAGATGATTAAAACACAGTCTCTATATAATATAGATGGTTAAACACAATCTCTATATAATATAGATGGTTAAAACACAGTCTCTATATAATATAGATGGTTAAACACAGTCTCTATATAATATAGATGGTTAAAACACAGTCTCTATATAATATAGATGGTTAAAACACAGTCTCTATATAATATAGATGGTTAAAACACAGTCTCTATGATGGTTAAAACACAGTCTATATATAATATAGATGATTAAAACACAGTCTCCATATAATATAGATGATTAAACACAATCTCTATATAATATAGATGGTTAAAACACAGTCTCTATATAATATAGATGGTTAAACACAGTCTCTATATAATATAGATGGTTAAAACACAGTCTCTATATAATATAGATGGTTAAAACACAGTCTCTACAAAATATAGATGGTTAAAACACAGTCTCTATATAATATAGATGATTAAAACACAGTCTCTATATAATATAGATGGTAAAAACACAGTCTCTATGATGGTTAAAACACAGTCTCTATATAATATAGATGGTTAAAACACAGTCTCTATATAATATAGATGGTTAATACACAGTCTCTCTATAATATAGATGGTTAAAACACAGTCTCTATGATGGTTAAAACACAGTCTCTATGATGGTTAAAACACAGTCTCTATATAATATAGGTGGTTAAAACACAGTCTCTATATAATATAGATGGTTAAAACACAGTCTCCATGATGGTTAAAACACAGTCTCTATAATGATGGTTAAAACACAGTCTCTATGATGGTTAAAACACAGTCTCTAAATAATATAGATGGTTAAAACACAGTCTCTATGATGGTTAAAACACAGTCTCTATATAATATAGATGGTTAAAACACAGTCTCTATAGATGGTTAAAACACAGTCTCTATATAATATAGATGGTTAAAACACAGTCTCTATATAATATAGATGGTTAAAACACAGTCTCTATATAATATAGATTGTTAAAACACAGTCTCTATGATGGTTAAAACACAGTCTATATATAATATAGATGATTAAAACACAGTCTCTATATAATATAGATGGTTAAAACACCGTCTCTATATAATATCGATGATTAAAACACAGTCTCTATATAATATAGATGATTAAAACACAATCTCTATATAATATAGATGGTTAAAACACAGTCTCTATATAATATAGATGGTTAAAACACAGTCTCTATATAATATAGATGGTTAAAACACAGTCTCTACATAATAGAGATGATTAAAACACAGTCTCTATATAATATAGATGGTAAAAACACAGTCTCTATGATGGTTAAAACACAGTCTCTATATAATATAGATGGTTAAAACACAGTCTCTATATAATATAGATGGTTAAAACACAGTCTCTATGATGGTTAAAACACAGTCTCTATATAATATAGATGGTTAAAACACAGTCTCTATATAATATAGATGGTTAAAACACAGTCTCTATGATGGTTAAAAACACAGTCTCTATGATGGTTAAAACACAGTCTCTATATAATATAGGTGGTTAAAACACAGTCTCTATATAATATAGATGGTTAAAACACAGTCTCTATATAATATAGATGGTTAAAACACAGTCTCTATATAATATAGATGGTTAAAACACAGTCTCTATATAATATAGATGGTTAAAACACAGTCTCTATATAATATAGATGGTTAAAACACAGTCTCTATGATGGTTAAAACACAGTCTCTATGATGGTTAAAACACAGTCTCTATATAATATAGATGGTTAAAACACAGTCTCTATATAATATAGATGGTTAAAACACAGTCTATATATAATATAGATGATTAAAACACAGTCTCTTTATAATATAGATGGATAAAACACTGTCTCTATATAATATAGATGATTAAAACACAGTCTCTATATAATATAGATGATTAAAACACAATCTCTATATAATATAGATGGTTAAAACACAGTCTCTATATAATATAGATGGTTAAAACACAGTCTCTAATAAATATAGATGATTAAAACACAGTCTCTATATAATATAGATGGTTAAAACACAGTCTCTATGATGGTTAAAACACAGTCTCTATATAATATAGATGGTTAAAACACAGTCTCTATATAATATAGATGGATAAAACACAGTCTCTATCTAATATAGATGGTTAAAACACAGTCTCTAGATAATATACATTAAACACAGTCTCTATATAATATAGATTGTTAAAACACAGTCTCTATATAATATAGATGGTTAAAACACAGTCTCTATATAATATAGATGGTTAAAACACAGTCTCTATATAATATAGATGGTTAAAACACAGTCTCTATATAATATAGATGGTTAAAACACAGTCTCTATATAATATAGATGGTTAAAACACAGTCTCTATACAATATAGATGGTTAAAACACAGTCTCTATATAATATAGATGGTTAAAACACAGTCTCTATGATGGTTAAAACACAGTCTCTATATAATATAGATGGTTAAAACACAGTCTCTATATAATATAGATGGTTAAAACACAGTCTCTATGATGGTTAAAACACAGTCTCTATATAATATAGATGGTTAAAACACAGTCTCTATATAATATAGATGGTTAAAACACAGTCTCTATATAATAGAGATGATTAAAACACAGTCTCTATATAATATAGATGGTTAAAACACAGTCTCTATGATGGTTAAAACACAGTCTCTATATAATATAGATGGTTAAAACACAGTCTCTATATAATATAGATTGTTAAAACACAGTCTCTATGATGGTTAAAACACAGTCTATATATAATATAGATGATTAAAACACAGTCTCTATATAATATAGATGGTTAAAACACCGTCTCTATATAATATCGATGATTAAAACACAGTCTCTATATAATATAGATGATTAAAACACAATCTCTATATAATATAGATGGTTAAAACACAGTCTCTATATAATATAGATGGTTAAAACACAGTCTCTATATAATATAGATGGTTAAAACACAGTCTCTATATAATATAGATGATTAAAACACAGTCTCTATATAATATAGATGGTAAAAACACAGTCTCTATGATGGTTAAAACACAGTCTCTATATAATATAGATGGTTAAAACACAGTCTCTATATAATATAGATGGTTAATACACAGTCTCTCTATAATATAGATGGTTAAAACACAGTCTCTATGATGGTTAAAACACAGTCTCTATGATGGTTAAAACACAGTCTCTATATAATATAGGTGGTTAAAACACAGTCTCTATATAATATAGATGGTTAAAACACAGTCTCCATGATGGTTAAAACACAGTCTCTATGATGGTTAAAACACAGTCTCTATGATGGTTAAAACACAGTCTCTAAATAATATAGATGGTTAAAACACAGTCTCTATGATGGTTAAAACACAGTCTCTATATAATATAGATGGTTAAAACACAGTCTCTATGATGGTTAAAACACAGTCTCTATATAATATAGATGGTTTAAAACACAGTCTCTATATAATATAGATGGTTAAAACACAGTCTCTATATAATATAGATTGTTAAAAACACAGTCTCTATGATGGTTAAAACACAGTCTATATATAATATAGATGATTAAAACACAGTCTCTATATAATATAGATGGTTAAAACACCGTCTCTATATAATATCGATGATTAAAACACAGTCTCTATATAATATAGATGATTAAAACACAATCTCTATATAATATAGATGGTTAAAACACAGTCTCTATATAATATAGATGGTTAAAACACAGTCTCTATATAATATAGATGGTTAAAACACAGTCTCTACATAATAGAGATGATTAAAACACAGTCTCTATATAATATAGATGGTAAAAAACACAGTCTCTATGATGGTTAAAACACAGTCTCTATATAATATAGATGGTTAAAAACACAGTCTCTATATAATATAGATGGTTAAAACACAGTCTCTATAAAGATGGTTAAAACACAGTCTCTATATAATATAGATGGTTAAAACACAGTCTCTATATAATATAGATGGTTAAAACACAGTCTCTATGATGGTTAAAACACAGTCTCTATGATGGTTAAAACACAGTCTCTATATAATATAGGTGGTTAAAACACAGTCTCTATATAATATAGATGGTTAAAACACAGTCTCTATATAATATAGATGGTTAAAACACAGTCTCTATATAATATAGATGGTTAAAACACAGTCTCTATATAATATAGATGGTTAAAACACAGTCTCTATATAATATAGATGGTTAAAACACAGTCTCTATGATGGTTAAAACACAGTCTCTATGATGGTTAAAAACACAGTCTCTATATAATATAGATGGTTAAAACACAGTCTCTATATAATATAGATGGTTAAAACACAGTCTATATATAATATAGATGATTAAAACACAGTCTCTTTATAATATAGATGGATAAAACACTGTCTCTATATAATATAGATGATTAAAACACAGTCTCTATATAATATAGATGATTAAAACACAATCTCTATATAATATAGATGGTTAAAACACAGTCTCTATATAATATAGATGGTTAAAACACAGTCTCTAATAAATATAGATGATTAAAACACAGTCTCTATATAATATAGATGGTTAAAACACAGTCTCTATGATGGTTAAAACACAGTCTCTATATAATATAGATGGTTAAAACACAGTCTCTATATAATATAGATGGATAAAACACAGTCTCTATCTAATATAGATGGTTAAAACACAGTCTCTAGATAATATACATAAACACAGTCTCTATATAATATAGATTGTTAAAACACAGTCTCTATATAATATAGATGGTTAAAACACAGTCTCTATATAATATAGATGGTTAAAACACAGTCTCTATATAATATAGATGGTTAAAACACAGTCTCTATATAATATAGATGGTTAAAACACAGTCTCTATATAATATAGATGGTTAAAACACAGTCTCTATACAATATAGATGGTTAAAACACAGTCTCTATATAATATAGATGGTTAAAACACAGTCTCTATGATGGTTAAAACACAGTCTCTATATAATATAGATGGTTAAAACACAGTCTCTACTATAATATAGATGGTTAAAACACAGTCTCTATGATGGTTAAAACACAGTCTCTATATAATATAGATGGTTAAAACACAGTCTCTATATAATATAGATGGTTAAAACACAGTCTCTATATAATAGAGATGATTAAAACACAGTCTCTATATAATATAGATGGTTTAAAACACAGTCTCTATGATGGTTAAAACACAGTCTCTATATAATATAGATGGTTAAAACACAGTCTCTATATAATATAGATTGTTAAAACACAGTCTCTTATGGTTAAAACACAGTCTATATATAATATAGATGATTAAAACACAGTCTCTATATAATATAGATGGTTAAAACACCGTCTCTATATAATATCGATGATTAAAACACAGTCTCTATATAATATAGATGATTAAAACACAATCTCTATATAATATAGATGGTTAAAACACAGTCTCTATATAATATAGATGGTTAAAACACAGTCTCTATATAATATAGATGGTTAAAACACAGTCTCTATATAATATAGATGATTAAAACACAGTCTCTATATAATATAGATGGTAAAAACACAGTCTCTATGATGGTTAAAACACAGTCTCTATATAATATAGATGGTTAAAACACAGTCTCTATATAATATAGATGGTTAAAACACAGTCTATATATAATATAGATGATTAAAACACAGTCTCTTTATAATATAGATGGATAAAACACTGTCTCTATATAATATAGATGATTAAAACACAGTCTCTATATAATATAGATGATTAAAACACAATCTCTATATAATATAGATGGTTAAAACACAGTCTCTATATAATATAGATGGTTAAAACACAGTCTCTAATAAATATAGATGATTAAAACACAGTCTCTATATAATATAGATGGTTAAAACACAGTCTCTATGATGGTTAAAACACAGTCTCTATATAATATAGATGGTTAAAACACAGTCTCTATATAATATAGATGGACAAAACACAGTCTCTATCTAATATAGATGGTTAAAACACAGTCTCTATATAATATAGATGGTTAAAACACAGTCTCTAGATAATATATGTAAACACAGTCTCTATATAATATAGATTGTTAAAACACAGTCTCTATATAATATAGATGGTTAAAACACAGTCTCTATATAATATAGATGGTTAAAACACAGTCTCTATATAATATAGATGGTTAAAACACAGTCTCTATATAATATAGATGGTTAAAACACAGTCTCTATACAATATAGATGGTTAAAACACAGTCTCTATATAATATAGATGGTTAAAACACAGTCTCTATGATGGTTAAAACACAGTCTCTATATAATATAGATGGTTAAAACACAGTCTCTATATAATATAGATGGTTAAAACACAGTCTCTATGATGGTTAAAACACAGTCTCTATATAATATAGATGGTTAAAACACAGTCTCTATATAATATAGATGGTTAAAACACAGTCTCTATATAATAGAGATGATTAAAACACAGTCTCTATATAATATAGATGGTTAAAACACAGTCTCTATGATGGATTTAAAACACAGTCTCTATATAATATAGATGGTTAAAACACAGTCTCTATATAATATAGATGGTAAAAACACAGTCTCTATATAATATAGATGGTTAAAACACAGTCTCTATGATGGTTAAAACACAGTCTCTATATAATATAGATGATTAAAACACAGTCTCTATATAATATAGATGGTTAAAACACAGTCTCTATATAATATAGATTTTTAAAACACAGTCTCTATATAATATAGATGGTTAAACACAGTCTCTATATAATATAGATGGTTAAACACAGTCTCTATATAATATAGATGGTTAAAACACAGTCTCTATATAATATAGATGATTAAAACACAGTCTCTATGATGGTTAAAACACAGTCTCTATGATGGTTAAAACACAGTCTCTATGATGGTTAAAACACAGTCTCTATGATGGTTAAAACACAGTCTCTATATAATATAGATGGTTAAAACACAGTCTCTAATATAATATAGATGGTTAAAACACAGTCTCTATATAATATAGATGGTTAAAACACAGTCTCTATATAATATAGATGGTTAAAACACGGTCTCTATGATGGTTAAAACACAGTCTCTATATAATATAGATGGTTAAAACACAGTCTCTATATAATATAGATGGTTAAAACACAGTCTCTATATAATATAGATGGTTAAAACACAGTCTCTATGATGGTTAAAACACAGTCTCTATATAATATAGATGGTTTAAAACACAGTCTCTATATAATATAGATGGTTAAATCACAGTCTCTATATAATATAGATGGTTAAAACACAGTCTCTATATAATATACATGAACACAGTCTCTATATAATATAGATTGTTAAAACACAGTCTCTATATAATATAGATGGTTAAAACACAGTCTCTATATAATATAGATGGTTAAAACACAGTCTCTACATAATATAGATGGTTAAAACACAGTCTCTATATAATATAGATGGTTAAAACACAGTCTCTATATAATATAGATGGTTAAAACACAGTCTCTATGATGGTTAAAACACAGTCTCTATATAATATAGATGGTTAAAACACAGTCTCTATATAATATAGATGGTTAAAACACAGTCTCTATGATGGTTAAAACACAGTCTCTATATAATATAGATGGTTAAAAACACAGTCTCTATATAATATAGATGGTTAAAACACAGTCTCTATATAATAGAGATGATTAAAACACAGTCTCTATATAATATAGATGGTTAAAACACAGTCTCTATGATGGTTAAAACACAGTCTCTATATAATATAGATGGTTAAAACACAGTCTCTATATAATATAGATGGTTAAAACACAGTCTCTATATAATATAGATGGTTAAAACACAGTCTCTATGATGGTTAAAACACAGTCTCTATATAATATAGATGATTAAAACACAGTCTCTATATAATATAGATGGTTAAAACACAGTCTCTATATAATATAGATTTTTAAAACACAGTCTCTATATAATATAGATGGTTAAACACAGTCTCTATATAATATAGATGGTTAAACACAGTCTCTATATAATATAGATGGTTAAAACACAGTCTCTATATAATATAGATGATTAAAACAGTCTCTATGATGGTTAAAAACACAGTCTCTATGATGGTTAAAACACAGTCTCTATGATGGTTTAAAACACAGTCTCTATGATGGTTAAAACACAGTCTCTATATAATATAGATGGTTAAAACACAGTCTCTATGATGGTTAAAACACAGTCTCTATGATGGTTAAAACACAGTCTCTATGATGGTTAAAACACAGTCTCTAATGATGGTTAAAACACAGTCTCTATATAATATAGATGGTTAAAACACAGTCTCTAATATAATATAGATGGTTAAAACACAGTCTCTATATAATATAGATGGTTAAAACACAGTCTCTATATAATATAGATGGTTAAAACACAGTCTCTATGATGGTTAAAACACAGTCTCTATATAATATAGATGGTTAAAACACAGTCTCTATATAATATAGATGGTTAAAACACAGTCTCTATGATGGTTAAAACACAGTCTCTATATAATATAGATGGTTAAAACACAGTCTCTATATAATGTAGATGGTTAAAACACAGTGTCTATATAATATAGAATGTTAAAACACAGTCTCTATGTAATATACATAAACACAGTCTCTATATAATATAGATTGTTAAAACATAGTCTCTATATAATATAGATGGTTTAAAACACAGTCTCTATATAATATAGATGGTTAAAACACAGTCTCTATATATATATAGATGGTTAAAACACAGTCTCTATATAATGTAGATGGTTCAAACACAGTCTCTATATAATATAGATGGTTAAAACACAGTCTCTATGTAATATACATAAACACAGTCTCCATATATATAGATTGTTAAAACACAGTCTCTATATAATATAGATGGTTTAAAACACAGTCTCTATATAATATAGATTGTTAAAACACAGTCTCTATATAATATAGATGGTTAAAACACAGTCTCTATATAATATATATGGTTAAAACACAGTCTCTATATAATATAGATGGTTAAAACACAGTCTCTATATAATATAGATGGTTAAAACACAGTCTCTATATAATATAGATGGTTAAAACACAGTCTCTATATAATATAGATGGTTAAAACACAGTCTCTATATAATATAGATGGTTAAAACACAGTCTCTATATAATATACATAAACACAGTCTCTATATAATATAGATTGTTAAAACACAGTCTCTATATAATATAGATGGTTAAAACACAGTCTCTATATAATATAGATTTTTAAAACACAGTCTCTATATAATATAGATGGTTAAACACAGTCTCTATATAATATAGATGGTTAAACACAGTCTCTATATAATATAGATGGTTAAAACACAGTCTCTATATAATATAGATGATTAAAACACAGTCTCTATGATGGTTAAAACACAGTCTCTATGATGGTTAAAACACAGTCTCTATGATGGTTAAAACACAGTCTCTATGATGGTTAAAACACAGTCTCTATATAATATAGATGGTTAAAACACAGTCTCTACTGATGGTTAAAACACAGTCTCTATGATGGTTAAAACACAGTCTCTATGATGGTTAAAACACAGTCTCTATGATGGTTAAAACACAGTCTCTATATAATATAGATGGTTAAAAACACAGTCTCTAATATAATATAGATGGTTAAAAACACAGTCTCTATATAATATAGATGGTTAAAACACAGTCTCTATATAATATAGATGGTTAAAACACAGTCTCTATGATGGTTAAA
>NW_025547880.1:0-35098 GCF_905237065.1 Salmo salar | reverse complement strand
TGATAGTGGGTGGTAGATGTCTCCATTAAGTGGCTCTAATTCGACAGTGACAGTGGGGTGGCAGATGTTTCCATTATGGCCTTAATCTGATAGTGGTAGTGGGGAGGTAGATGTTTCCATTATGGCTCTAATCTGGTAGTGGTAGATGTCTAGTCTCCATTATGGCTCTAATCTGATAGTAGTAGTGGGGTGGTAGATGTCTCCATTATGGCTCTAATCTGATAGTGGTAGTGGGGTGGTAGATGCTCATTCAATATGGCTCTAATCTGGATAGTGGTAGTGGGGTGGCAGATTCTCCATTACGGCCTCAATCTGACAGTGGCATGTCTAGTCCATTATGGCTCTAATCGGATAGTGGTAGATGTCTATTCTCCATTATGGCTCTAATCTGATAGTGTAGATGTCTAGTTCACGGCTCTAATCTGACAGTGGCAGATGCTCCAGTCTACTATGGCTCTAATTCGATAGTGGTAGTGAGGTGGTAGAGATGTCTCCATTATGGCTCTAATCTGATAGTGGTAGTGGGGTGGTAGATGTCTCCAATATGGCTCTAATCTGATTGTGGCAGGGGTGGTAGATGTCTCCATTATGGCCTCTAATTCACAGTGGTAGTGGGGTGGTAGATGTCTAGTCTTCTACGCGCTCTAATCTGATAGTGGTAGTGGGGTGTTAGATGTCTTCATTATGGCTCTAATCTGCAGTGGTAGGGGTGGCAGATGTTCTCAATATGGCCTCTAATCTGATAGTGGTAGGGGGTGGTAGATGTTCCATTATGGCTCTAATCTGATAGTGGTAGGGTGTAGTAGATGTCTAGTCTTCATTATGGCCTCTAATCTGATAGTGGTAGTGGTAGATGTCTCCATTATGGCTCTATTCGATAGTGATAGTAAGTGGTAGATGTTCTCCATTATGGCTCTAATTCGATAGTGGGTGGAGGTTAAGATGTCTCCATTATGGGCTCTAATTCGTTAGTGGTAGATGTTCAGTCTCCATTATGGTCAAATCTGATAGTAGTGGGGTTAAGATGTCTCCATTATGGCTCTAATCTGATAGTGGTAGTGGGGTGTAGATGTTCTAGTCTCCAATTATGGCTCTAATCTGACAGTGGTAGTGTGGGTGGTAGATGTTCAGTCTCCATTATGGCTCTAATTCGATAGTGGTGGTTAAGATGTTTCCATTATGGCTCTAATCTGATAGTGATAGTGGGGTGGTAGATGTCTCCATTATGGCTCTAATTCGATAGTGGTAGTGGGGAGGTAGATGTTTCCATTATGGCTCTAATCTTGATAGTGATAGTGGGGTGGTAGATGCTCCATTATGGCTCTAATCTGATAGTGGTGTGGTAGATGCATTATGGCTCTCTAAATTCGATAGTGATAGTGGGGTAAGATGTCCCATTATGGCTTTAGTCTGGATAGTGGTGGTGAGGTAGAATGCCTCATTATGGCTCTAATTCGATAGTAGTAGTGGGGGTGGGTAGATGTCTCCAGTCATGGGCTTCCAGTAATTCGATAGTGGTAGTGGGTGGTAGATGTCTAGTCTCCATTATGGTTCTAAACTGATAGTGGTAGTGGGGTGGCAGATCTTTCTCCACAAGGCCTAATTCGATAGTGTTGGCATGTCTATTCCATTATGGCTCTAATTTGATAGTGGTAGATGCTCAGTCTCCATGGCCTAATCAAGTGGCAGATGCCCAGTCTCCATTATGGCTCTAATCTGATAGTGGCGGTATGTTCAAGTCTACTTTATGGCCTCTAATCTGACAGTGGTAGTGAGGTGGTAGATGTCTCCATTATGGCCTAATCTGATAGTGAGGCAGATGTCTCCAACATGGCTCTAATCTGATAGTGGTGGGGGTGGTAGATGACCTATTATGGCTCTAATCTGATAGTGGTAGTGGGGTGGTGGATAAATTTAGTCTTATTGCGGTGGCTTCTAATCTGATAGTGGTAGTGGGGTGGTAGATGTCTTCATTATGGCTCTAATCTGGTAGTGGTAGTGGGGTGGTAGATGTTTCCAATATGGCTCTAATCTGGATAGTGGTAGTGGGTGGTAGATGTTTCTGTTATGGCTCAATCTGATAGGTAGGGGGTGGTAGATGGTTCCATTATGGCTCTAATCTGAATAGTGATAGGGGTGGCAGATGCTCCATTACGGCTCTCTAATCTGATAGCGGTAGTGGCGTGATGTCTCCTGCTTTTGCCTAATTGGTAGTAGATGTTCAGTCTCCATTATGGCTCTAATCTACAGTGCGGTAGGGGGTGGTAGATGTCTCCATTATAGCTTCAATTCGATAGTGGTAGTGAAGTGTGGTAGATGTCTAGTCTCCATTATGGCTCTCTAATCTGACAGTGGCAGTGGGGTGGCAGATGTTCAGTTCCATTGGCGGCTCTAATCTGATAGTGGTGTAGACGTTCCATGGCGGCTTCAATCTGATAGTGATAGTGGGGTGGTAGATGTCCCATTATGGCTCTCAATTTCGACAGTGGTAGTGGGGAGGCAGATGTCTCCATTATGGCTCTAATCTGGTAGTGGTAGCACATGTCTAGTCTCCATTATGGCTTCAATCTGACAGTGGTAGTGGGGTGGCAGATGTCTCCATTATGGCTCTAATCTGACAGTGGTAGTGGGCAAGATGTCTGGTCTCCATTACGGCTCTAATCTGATAGTGCGGTAGTGGTGGTAGATCTCTCCATTATGGCCTCTAATTCGATAGTGGTAGTTGGGGTGGTAGATGTCTCCATTATATTTCTAATCTGATAGTGGTAGATGTTCCAATTATGGTCTTCTAATCTGGTAGTGGTAGATGTCTAGTCTCCATCATGGCTCTAATCTGATAGTGGTAGTGGGGTGGTAGATGCTCTCCATTATGGCTCTAATCTGATAGTGGTAGTGGTGGTAGATGTCTCCATTTATGGCCTCTACCGCATAGTGGTAGTGGGGTGTAGATGTCTCCATTATGGTTCTAACCTGATAGTGGTAGGTGGGGTGGTGATGTCTAGCCCTCCATTATGGCTCTCAATCTGATAGTGGTGGTGGGGTGGGTAGATGTCTAGTCTCCACTATGGCTTCTAATTCGATAGTGGTAGTGGGGTGGTAGAGATGTCTAGTTCTATTATGGCTCTCTAATTTGATAGTGGTAGATGTCTAGTCTCCATTATGGCTCTAATCTGATAGTGGTAGATGTCTCAGTCTCCACTATGGCTCCAATCTCGATAGTGGTAAAGTGGGGGTGGTAGATGCTTCCATTATGGCTCTAATCCGAGAGTGGTAGTGGGATGGGTAGATGTTTCCATTATGGCTCTAATCTGAGGGCGTTGGATGGTAGATGTCTCATTAGGTTACCAATCTGATAGTGGTAGTGGGGTGTTGTAGATAGTCAGGTTCCATTATGGCTCTAGTCTGATAGTGGTAGTGGGGTGGTAGATGTCTCCATTATGGCTCTAATCTGATAGTGGTGAGTGGGGTGGTAGATGTCTAGTCTCCATTATGGCTCTCAATCCGATAGTGATAGTGGGGGTGGTAGATGTTCCATTATGGTTTCTAATCTGATAGTGGTAGTGGGGTGGTGATGTCTGTCTCATTATGGCTCTAATCTGATAGTGGTAGTGGGGTGGTAGATGTCTCCATTATGGTTCTAATCTTTGGATAGTGGTAGTGGGGTGGTAGATGTCTAGTCTCCATTATGGCTCTAATCTGATAGTGGTAGTGGGGTGGTAGACTAGTTCCATTATGGCTCTAATCTGGGATAGTGGTAGTGGGGTGGTAGATGTCTAGTCTCCATTATGGCTCAATCTGATAGTGGTAGATGTCTAGTCTCCATTATGGCTAATCCGATACGTGGTAGATGTGTCTAGTCTCCATTAGGCTTCTAACATACGATAGTGGTAGATGTGCAAGTCCCATTATGGCTAACCAATCGATAGTGGTAGATGTCTAGCTATTACTGCGCTTTTTGTATTCTGATAGTGGTAGTGAGGTGGTAGATGTATAACATGAAACAATCCGATAGTGGTAGTGGGGTGGTAGATGTAATATGGCTCAATCTGATAGTGGTAGTGGGGTGGTAGATGTCTCGCATTATGGCTCCTAAATCATAGTGGTAGGGGTGGTAGTGTTCTCCATTATGGCTCTAATCTGATAGTGGTAGTGGGGTGGTAGATGTCTCCATTATGGCTCCAATCTGATAGTGGTAGGGGTGGTAGATGTCTAGTCTTCGTGCTGTGGCTCTAATTCGATAGTGGTAGTGGGGTGATAGATGTTCTCCATTGCGGCTCCAATCCGATAGTGGTAGTGGGTGGTGGATGTCAGTTCTCCTTAATGGCCCAATCTGATAGTGGTAGTGAGGTGGTAGATCCCATTATGGCTCTCCAAAATCGACTAGTGGCAGTGGGGTGGTAGATGTCTCGGCGCAACCACTGATATGTGGTAGTGGAGGTGGTGTATGTCCATTTATGGCTCTAATCTGATAGTGGTAGTGGGGTGGTAGATGTCCAGTCTCCCCTATGGCTCTAATCTGATAGTGGTAGTGGGGTGGTAGATGTCTAGTCTCCATTGGTGGCAATCTGGTAGTGGTAGGGGGTGGTAGATGTTCGGCATTATGGCTCTAATCTGATAGTGGTAGTGGGGTGGTAGATGTCTAGTCTCATTATTGCTATCAATCTGATAGTGGTAGTGGGGTGGTAGATGTCTCCATTATGGCTAACAATCTGATAGTGGTAGATGTCTTTCATATATTGCTCTAATCTGGTAGTGGTAGATGTCTAGTCTTCACCGGCGGCTAATCCTGACAGTGGTAGTGGGGTGGTAGTATGTCTCCACTAATGGCTCTAATTCACTAGTGGTAGTGGGGTGGTAGATGTCTCCATGGTTCTAATCTGATAGTGGTAGTGGGGTGGTAGATGTCTGTCTCCCAAAGCCAATCTGATAGTGGTAGTGGTGGTAGATGTCTAGTCTCCCATTATGGCTCTAAATTCGATAGTGGTAGTGGGGTGGTAGATGTCTAGTCTCCATTATGGGCAATTTGATAGTGGTAGATGTGCTATTCTCCCATTATGGCTAACTAATCGATAGTGAGATGTCTGGTCTCCATTGTGGATCAATCTGATAGTGGTAGATGTCTAGTCTCACATTGGCTCAATCTCGGACGGTGGTAGTGGGGTGGTAGATGTGTCCATTATGGCTGCAATCCGATAGTGGTAGTGGGGTGGTAGATGTCTCCAATGGCTCTAACCGATCGTGGTAGTGGGGTGGTAGATGTCTTCTATCCCTTATGGCTCTAATCTGATAGTGGTAGTGGGGTGGTAGATGTCTTCCATTATGGCTTAACCAATCTGATAGTGGTAGTGGGGTGGTAGATGTCTGGTCTTTGCATTATGGACCCCAATAAGTGGTACTGTGGGGTGATAGATGTCTCATTATGGTCTCTAATCTGATAGTGGAGTGGGTGGTGGTAGATGTCTAGTCTTCATTGGCTTCTGATAGTTAGTGACGGTGGGTATGGGTCAATATGACAGTTTTCCAGGGCTCGTGGTGGTAGAGTGCAGTCTTCATTGGCTCGACAATCGATAGTGGTAGTGAGGTGGCAGATGTCTCCATTATGGACTCAATCTTATAGTGGTAGTGGGGGTGGTAGATGTCCATTATGGCTCTAATCTGATAGTGCGGTAGTGGGGTGGTACTCCATTATGGCTCCAATCTGATAGTGGTAGTGGGGTGGTAGACTGTCCAGTCTCTTATGGCTCTAATCTGATAGTGGTAGTGGGGTGGTAGATGTCTAGTTTCATTATGGCTCTAATCTGATAGTGGTAGTGGGGTGGTAGATGTCTACTCATTATGGCTCTAATCTGATAGTGGTAGTGGGGTGGTAGATGTCTCGCTATTATGGCTCAATCTGATAGTGGTAGTGGGGTGGTAGATGTCTAGTCTCCATTATGGCTCTAATCTCGATAGTGGTAGTGGGGTGTAGATGTCTCAGTCTCCATTATGGCTCTGAATCTTGATAGTGGTAGTGGGGTGGTAGATGTCTTCATTGGCAAGCTCTAATCTGATAGTGGTAGTGGGTGGTAGATGTCTCCATTATGGCTCTAATCTGATAGTGGTAGTGGGGTGGTAGATGTCTTCTCCATTGTGGCGTCTAATCTGATAGTGGTAGTGGGTGGTATATGTCTTCCATTATGGCTCTAATCTCGATAGTGGTAGTGGGGTGGTAGATGTCTCCATTCCGTGGCTCTAATCTGATAGTGGTAGTGGGGTGGTAGATGTCTAGTCTCCATTATGGCTCTAATCCGATACGGTAGTGGGGTAGATGCAGTCTCCATTATGGCTCTAATCTGATAGTGGTTCCTCTAATCTGATAGTGGTAGTGAGGTGTTAGATGTCTCCCATTATGGCTCTAATCTGATAGTGGTAGTGGGGTGGTAGATGTCTCCATTGTGGCTCTAATCTGATAGTGGTAGTGGGATGTTAGATGTCTCCATTATGGCTCTAATCTGATAGTGGTAGTGGGGTGGTAGATGTCCAGTCTCCTTGTGGCTCTAATCCGATAGTGGTAGTGGGGTGGTAGATGTCTAGTCTCCATTGTGGCTCTAATCTGGTAGTGGTAGTGGGGTGGTAGATGTCTCCATTATGGCTCTAATCTGATAGTGGGGTGGTAGATGTCTAGTCTCCATTATGGCTCTAATCCGATAGTGGTAGTGGGGTGGTAGATGTCTCCATTATGGCTCTAATCTGATAGTGGTAGTGGGGTGGTAGATGGTCATTATGGCCTAATCTCGTAGTGGTAGTGGGTGGTAGATGTCTCTCATTATGGCTCTAATCTGATAGTGGTAGTGGGGTGGTAGATGTCTCCATTGTGGCCTAATCTGCAGTAGTGGTAGTGGGGTGGTAGATGTCTCATTGGCACCAATCATGTAGTGGGGTGTGATGTCTCCATTGTGGCACCAATTCGATAGTGGTAGATGTCCAGTCTCCATTATGGCTCTAATCTGATAGTGGTAGATGTCTAGTCTCCATTATGAGCCTAATCTGATAGTGGTAGATGTCTAGTCTCCATTATGGCTCTAATCTCGATAGTGGTAGATGTCTAGTCCCATTGTGGCTCTAATCTGATAGTGGTAGATGTCCAGTCTACTTTATGGCTCAATCTGATAGTGGTAGTGAGGTGGTAGATGTCTCCATTATGGCTCTCAATCTGATAGTGGTAGTGGGGTGGTAGATGTCTCCAATATGGCTCTCAATCTCGATAGTGGTAGTGGGGTGGTAGATGTCTCCATTATGGCCTAATCTCGATAGTGGTAGTGGGGTGGTAGATGTCTCCCATTATGGCTCAATCTCGATAGTGGTAGTGGGGTGGTAGATGTCTCCATTATGGTTCTAATCTGATAGTGGTAGTGGGGTGGTAGATGTCTAGTCTCCATTGTGGCTCTAATCTGATAGTGGTAGTGGGGTGGTAGATGTCTGGTCTCCATTATGGCTCTAATCCGATAGTGGTAGATGTCTAGTCTCCATTATGGCTCTAATCTGATAGTGGTAGATGTCTAGTCTCCATTATGGCTCTAATCCGATAGTGGTAGATGTCTAGTCTCCATTATGGCTCTAATCCGATAGTGGTAGATGTCTAGTCTCCATTATGGCTCTAATCTGATAGTGGTAGATGTCTAGTCTACCTTGTGGGTCTAATCTGATAGTGGTAGTGAGGTGGTAGATGTCTCCATTATGGCTCTAATGTGATAGTGGTAGTGGGGTGGTAGATGTCTCCAATATGGCTCTAATCTGATAGTGGTAGTGGGGTGGTAGATGTCTCCATTATGGCTCTAATCTGATAGTGGTAGTGGGGTGGTAGATGTCTAGTCTCCATTATGGCTCTAATCTGATAGTGGTAGTGGGGTGGTAGATGTCTCCATTATGTCTCTAATCTGATAGTGGTAGTGGGGTGGTAGATGTCTAGTCTTCATTATGGCTCTAATCTGATAGTGGTAGTGGGGTGATAGATGTCTCCATTATGGCTCTAATCTGATAGTGGTAGTGGGGTGGTAGATGTCTAGTCTCCATTATGGCTCTAATCTGATAGTGGTAGTGGGGTGGTAGATGTCTCCATTATGGCTCTAATCTGATAGTGGTAGTGGGGTGGTAGATGTCTTCATTATGGCTCTAATCTGGTAGTGGTAGTGGGGTGGTAGATGTCTCCATTATGGCTCTAATCTGATAGTGGTAGTGGGGTGGTAGATGTCTCCATTATTGCTCTAATCTGATAGTGGTAGTGGGGTGGTAGATGTCTCCATTATGGCTCTAATCTGATAGTGGTAGTGGGGTGGTAGATGTCTCCATTATGGCTCTAATCTGGTAGTGGTAGTGGGGTGGTAGATGTCTAGTCTCCATTATGGCTCTAATCTGATAGTGGTAGTGGGGTGGTAGATGTCTCCATTATGGCTCCAATCTGATAGTGGTAGTGGGGTGGTAGATGTCTCCATTATGGCTCTAATCTGATAGTGGTAGTGGGGTGGTATTTGTCTAGTCTCCATTATGGCTCTAATCTGATAGTGGTAGTGGGGTGGTAGATGTCTCCATTATGGCTCTAATCTGATAGTGGTAGTGGGGTGGTAGATGTCTAGTCTCCATTATGGCTCTAATCTGATAGTGGTAGATGTCTAGTCTCCCTTATGGCTCTAATCTGATAGTGGTAGTGAGGTGGTAGATGTCTCCATTATGGCTCTAATCTGATAGTGGTAGTGGGGTGGTAGATGTCTCCATTATGGCTCTAATCTGATAGTGGTAGTGGGATGTTAGATGTCTCCATTATGGCTCTAATCTGATAGTGGTAGTGGGGTGGTAGATGTCCAGTCTCCTTATGGCTCTAATCTGATAGTGGTAGTGGGGTGGTAGATGTCTAGTCTCCATTATGGCTCTAATCTGGTAGTGGTAGTGGGGTGGTAGATGTCTCCATTATGGCTCTAATCTGATAGTGGGGTGGTAGATGTCTAGTCTCCATTATGGCTCTAATCTGATAGTGGTAGTGGGGTGGTAGATGTCTCCATTATGGCTCTAATCTGATAGTGGTAGTGGGGTGGTAGATGTCTAGTCTTCATTATGGCTCTAATCTGATAGTGGTAGTGGGGTGGTAGATGTCTCCATTATGGCTCTAATCTGATAGTGGTAGTGGGGTGGTAGATGTCTCCATTATGGCTCTAATCTGGTAGTGGTAGTGGGGTGGTAGATGTCTCCATTATGGCTCTAATCTGATAGTGGTAGATGTCTAGTCTCCATTATGGCTCTAATCTGATAGTGGTAGATGTCTAGTCTCCATTATGGCTCTAATCTCGATAGTGGTAGATGTCTAGTCTCCATTATGGCTCTAATCCGATAGTGGTAGATGTCTAGTCTCCATTATGGCTCTAATCTGATAGTGGTAGATGTCTAGTCTACTTTATGGCTCTAATCTGATAGTGGTAGTGAGGTGGTAGATGTCTCCATTATGGCTCTAATCCGATAGTGGTAGTGGGGTGGTAGATGTCTCCAATATGGCTCTAATCTGATAGTGGTAGTGGGGTGGTAGATGTCTCCATTATGGCTCTAATCTGATAGTGGTAGTGGGGTGGTAGATGTCTCCATTATGGCTCTAATCTGATAGTGGTAGTGGGGTGGTAGATGTCTCCATTATGGTTCTAATCTGATAGTGGTAGTGGGGTGGTAGATGTCTAGTCTCCATTATGGCTCTAATCTGATAGTGGTAGTGGGGTGGTAGATGTCTAGTCTCCATTATGGCTCTAATCCGATAGTGGTAGATGTCTAGTCTCCATTATGGCTCTAATCCGATAGTGGTAGATGTCTAGTCTCCATTATGGCTCTAATCTGATAGTGGTAGATGTCTAGTCTCCATTATGGCTCTAATCTGATAGTGGTAGATGTCTAGTCTCCATTATGGCTCTAATCTGATAGTGGTAGATGTCTAGTCTACCTTATGGGTCTAATCTGATAGTGGTAGTGAGGTGGTAGATGTCTCCATTATGGCTCTAATGTGATAGTGGTAGTGGGGTGGTAGATGTCTCCAATATGGCTCTAATCTGATAGTGGTAGTGGGGTGGTAGATGTCTCCATTATGGCTCTAATCTCGATAGTGGTAGTGGGGTGGTAGATGTCTAGTCTCCATTATGGCTCTAATCTGATAGTGGTAGTGGGGTGGTAGATGTCTCCATTATGTCTCTAATCTGATAGTGGTAGTGGGGTGGTAGATGTCTGGTCTTCATTATGGCTCTAATCTGATAGTGGTAGTGGGGTGATAGATGTCTCCATTATGGCTCTAATCTGATAGTGGTAGTGGGGTGGTAGATGTCTAGTCTCCATTATGGCTCTAATCTGATAGTGGTAGTGGGGTGGTAGATGTCTCCATTTGGCTCTAATCCGATAGTGGTAGTGGGGTGGTAGATGTCTTCATTATGGCTCTAATCTGGTAGTGGTAGTGGGGCGGTAGATGTCTCCATTATGGCTCTAATCTGATAGTGGTAGTGGGGTGGTAGATGTCTCCATTATTGCTCTAATCTGATAGTGGTAGTGGGGTGGTAGATGTCTCCATTATGGCTCTAATCTGATAGTGGTAGTGGGGTGGTAGATGTCTCCATTGTGGCTCTAATCTGGTAGTGGTAGTGGGGTGGTAGATGTCTAGTCTCCATTATGGCTCTAATCTGATAGTGGTAGTGGGGTGGTAGATGTCTCCATTATGGCTCCAATCTGATAGTGGTAGTGGGGTGGTAGATGTCTCCATTATGGCTCTAATCTCGATAGTGGTAGTGGGGTGGTAGATGTCTAGTCTCCATTATGGCTCTAATCTGATAGTGGTAGTGGGGTGGTAGATGTCTCCATTATGGCTCTAATCTGATAGTGGTAGTGGGGTGGTAGATGTCTCCATTATGGCTCTAATCTGAGTAGTGGTAGTGGGGTGGTAGATGTCTAGTCTCCATTATGGCTCTAATCTGATAGTGGTAGATGTCTAGTCTCCCTTATGGCTCTAATCCGATAGTGGTAGTGAGGTGGTAGATGTCTCCATTATGGCTCTAATCTGATAGTGGTAGTGGGGTGGTAGATGTCTCCATTATGGCTCCAATTTGATAGTGGTAGTGGGGTGGTAGATGTCTCCATTATGGCTCTAATCTGATAGTGGTAGTGGGGTGGTAGATGTCTCCATTATGGCTCTAATCTGATAGTGGTAGTGGGGTGGTAGATGTCTCCATTATGGCTCTAATCTGATAGTGGTAGTGGGGTGGTAGATGTCTCCATTATGGCAATAATCTGATAGTGGTAGTGGGGTGGTAGATGTCTAGTCTCCATTATGGCTCTAATCTGATAGTGGTAGATGTCTAGTCTCCCTTATGGCTCTAATCTGATAGTGGTAGTGAGGTGGTAGATGTCTCCATTATGGCTCTAATCTGATAGTGGTAGTGGGGTGGTAGATGTCTCCATTATGGCTCTAATCTGATAGTGGTAGTGGGGTGGTAGATGTCTCCATTATGGCTCTAATCTGATAGTGGTAGTGGGGTGGTAGATGTCCAGTCTCCCTTATGGCTCTAATCTGATAGTGGTAGTGGGGTGGTAGATGTCTAGTCTCCATTATGGCTCTAATCTGGTAGTGGTAGTGGGGTGGTAGATGTCTCCATTATGGCTCTAATCTGATAGTGGTAGTGGGGTGGTAGATGTCTAGTCTCCATTATGGCTCTAATCTGATAGTGGTAGTGGGGTGGTAGATGTCTCCATTATGGCTCTAATCTGATAGTGGTAGATGTCTCCATTATTGCTCTAATCTGGTAGTGGTAGATGTCTAGTCTCCATCATGGCTCTAATCTGATAGTGGTAGTGGGGTGGTAGATGTCCAGTCTCCCTTATGGCTCTAATCTGATAGTGGTAGTGGGGTGGTAGATGTCTAGTCTCCATTATGGCTCTAATCTGGTAGTGGTAGTGGGGTGGTAGATGTCTCCATTATGGCTCTAATCTGATAGTGGTAGTGGGGTGGTAGATGTCTAGTCTCCATTATGGCTCTAATCTGATAGTGGTAGTGGGGTGGTAGATGTCTCCATTATGGCTCTAATCTGATAGTGGTAGTGGGGTGGTAGATGTCTAGTCTTCATTATGGCTCTAATCTGATAGTGGTAGTGGGGTGGTAGATGTCTCCATTATGGCTCTAATCTGATAGTGGTAGTGGGGTGGTAGATGTCTCCATTATGGCTCTAATCTGATAGTGGTAGTGGGGTGGTAGATGTCTCCATTATGGCTCTAATCTGATAGTGGTAGATGTCTCCATTATTGCTCTAATCTGGTAGTGGTAGATGTCTAGTCTCCATTATGGCTCTAATCTGATAGTGGGGTGGTAGATGTCTAGTCTCCATTATGGCTCTAATCTGATAGTGGTAGTGGGGTGGTAGATGTCTAGTCTCCATTATGGCTCTAATATGATAGTGGTAGATGTCTAGTCTCCATTATGGCTCTAATCTGATAGTGGTAGATGTCTAGTCTCCATTATGGCTCTAATCCGATAGTGGTAGATGTCTAGTCTCCATTATGGCTCTAATCTGATAGTGGTAGATGTCTAGTCTACCTTATGGCTCTAATCTGATAGTGGTAGTGAGGTGGTAGATGTCTCCATTATGGCTCTAATCTCGATAGTGGTAGTGGGGTGGTAGATGTCTCCAATATGGCTCTAATCTGATAGTGGTAGTGGGGTGGTAGATGTCTCCATTATGGCTCTAATCTGATAGTGGTAGTGGGGTGGTAGATGTCTAGTCTCCATTATGGCTCTAATCTGATAGTGGTAGTGGGGTGGTAGATGTCTCCATTGTGGCTCTAATCTGATAGTGGTAGTGGGGTGGTAGATGTCTAGTCTTCATTATGGCTCTAATCTGATAGTGGTAGTGGGGTGATAGATGTCTCCATTATGGCTCTAATCTGATAGTGGTAGTGGGGTGGTAGATGTCTAGTCTCCATTATGGCTCTAATCTGATAGTGGTAGTGGGGTGGTAGATGTCTCCATTATGGCTCTAATCTGATAGTGGTAGTGGGGTGGTAGATGTCTTCATTATGGCTCTAATCTGGTAGTGGTAGTGGGGTGGTAGATGTCTCCATTATGGCTCTAATCTGATAGTGGTAGTGGGGTGGTAGATGTCTCCATTATGGCTCTAATCTGATAGTGGTAGTGGGGTGGTAGATGTCTAGTCTTCATTATGGCTCTAATCTGATAGTGGTAGTGGGGTGGTAGATGTCTCCATTATGGCTCTAATCTGATAGTGGTAGTGGGGTGGTAGATGTCTAGTCTCCATTATGGCTCTAATCTGATAGTGGTAGTGGGGTGGTAGATGTCTTCATTATGGCTCTAATCTGATAGTGGTAGTGGGGTGGTAGATGTCTCCATTATGGCTCTAATCTGATAGTGGTAGTGGGGTGGTAGATGTCTAGTCTCCATTATGGCTCTAATCTGATAGTGGTAGTGGGGTGGTATTTGTCTAGTCTCCATTATGGCTCTAATCTGATAGTGGTAGTGGGGTGGTAGATGTCTCCATTATGGCTCTAATCTGATAGTGGTAGTGGGGTGGTAGATGTCTAGTCTCCATTATGGCTCTAATCTGATAGTGGTAGATGTCTAGTCTCCCCTTATGGCTCTAATCTGATAGTGGTAGTGAGGTGGTAGATGTCTCCATTATGGCTCTAATCTGATAGTGGTAGTGGGGTGGTAGATGTCTCCATTATGGCTCTAATCTGATAGTGGTAGTGGGATGTTAGATGTCTCCATTGTGGCTCTAATCTGATAGTGGTAGTGGGGTGGTAGATGTCCAGTCTCCCTTATGGCTCTAATCTGATAGTGGTAGTGGGGTGGTAGATGTCTAGTCTCCATTATGGCTCTAATCTGATAGTGGTAGATGTCTAGTCTCCATTATGGCTCTAATCTGATAGTGGTAGATGTCTAGGCTCCATTATGGCTCTAATCTGATAGTGGTAGATGTCTAGTCTCCATTATGGCTCTAATCTGATAGTGGTAGATGTCTAGTCTCCATTATGGCTCTAATCTGATAGTGGTAGATGTCTAGTCTACCTTATGGGTCTAATCTGATAGTGGTAGTGAGGTGGTAGATGTCTCCATTATGGCTCTAATGTGATAGTGGTAGTGGGGTGGTAGATGTCTCCAATATGGCTCTAATCTGATAGTGGTAGTGGGGTGGTAGATGTCTCCATTATGGCTCTAATCTGATAGTGGTAGTGGGGTGGTAGATGTCTAGTCTCCATTATGGCTCTAATCTGATAGTGGTAGTGGGGTGGTAGATGTCTCCATTATGTCTCTAATCTGATAGTGGTAGTGGGGTGGTAGATGTCTAGTCTTCATTATGGCTCTAATCTGATAGTGGTAGTGGGGTGATAGATGTCTCCATTATGGCTCTAATCCGATAGTGGTAGTGGGGTGGTAGATGTCTAGTCTCCATTATGGCTCTAATCTGATAGTGGTAGTGGGGTGGTAGATGTCTCCATTGTGGCTCTAATCTGATAGTGGTAGTGGGGTGGTAGATGTCTTCATTGTGGCTCTAATCTGGTAGTGGTAGTGGGGTGGTAGATGTCTCCATTATGGCTCTAATCTGATAGTGGTAGTGGGGTGGTAGATGTCTCCATTATTGCTCTAATCTGATAGTGGTAGTGGGGTGGTAGATGTCTCCATTATGGCTCTAATCTGATAGTGGTAGTGGGGTGGTAGATGTCTCCATTATGGCTCTAATCTGGTAGTGGTAGTGGGGTGGTAGATGTCTAGTCTCCATTATGGCTCTAATCTGATAGTGGTAGTGGGGTGGTAGATGTCTCCATTATGGCTCCAATCTGATAGTGGTAGTGGGGTGGTAGATGTCTCCATTATGGCTCTAATCTGATAGTGGTAGTGGGGTGGTAGATGTCTAGTCTCCATTATGGCTCTAATCTGATAGTGGTAGTGGGGTGGTAGATGTCTCCATTATGGCTCTAATCTGATAGTGGTAGTGGGGTGGTAGATGTCTCCATTATGGCTCTAATCTGATAGTGGTAGTGGGGTGGTAGATGTCTAGTCTCCATTATGGCTCTAATCTGATAGTGGTAGATGTCTAGTCTCCCTTATGGCTCTAACCTGATAGTGGTAGTGAGGTGGTAGATGTCTCCATTATGGCTCTAATCTGATAGTGGTAGTGGGGTGGTAGATGTCTCCATTATGGCTCCAATCTGATAGTGGTAGTGGGGTGGTAGATGTCTCCATTATGGCTCTAATCTGATAGTGGTAGTGGGGTGGTAGATGTCTAGTCTCCATTATGGCTCTAATCTGATAGTGGTAGTGGGGTGGTAGATGTCTCCATTATGGCTCTAATCTGATAGTGGTAGTGGGGTGGTAGATGTCTCCATTATGGCAATAATCTGATAGTGGTAGTGGGGTGGTAGATGTCTAGTCTCCATTATGGCTCTAATCTGATAGTGGTAGATGTCTAGTCTCCTTATGGCTCTAATCTGATAGTGGTAGTGAGGTGGTAGATGTCTCCATTATGGCTCTAATCTGATAGTGGTAGTGGGGTGGTAGATGTCTCCATTATGGCTCTAATCTGATAGTGGTAGTGGGGTGGTAGATGTCTCCATTATGGCTCCAATCTGATAGTGGTAGTGGGGTGGTAGATGTCCAGTCTCCCTTATGGCTCTAATCTGATAGTGGTAGTGGGGTGGTAGATGTCTAGTCTCCATTATGGCTCTAATCTGGTAGTGGTAGTGGGGTGGTAGATGTCTCCATTATGGCTCTAATCTGATAGTGGTAGTGGGGTGGTAGATGTCTAGTCTCCATTATGGCTCTAATCTGATAGTGGTAGTGGGGTGGTAGATGTCTCCATTATGGCTCTAATCTGATAGTGGTAGATGTCTCCATTATTGCTCTAATCTGGTAGTGGTAGATGTCTAGTCTCCATCATGGCTCTAATCTGATAGTGGTAGTGGGGTGGTAGATGTCCAGTCTCCCTTATGGCTCTAATCTGATAGTGGTAGTGGGGTGGTAGATGTCTAGTCTCCATTATGGCTCTAATCTGGTAGTGGTAGTGGGGTGGTAGATGTCTCCAATATGGCTCTAATCTGATAGTGGTAGTGGGGTGGTAGATGTCTCCATTATGGCTCTAATCTGATAGTGGTAGTGGGGTGGTAGATGTCTAGTCTCCATTATGGCTCTAATCTGATAGTGGTAGTGGGGTGGTAGATGTCTCCATTATGTCTCTAATCTGATAGTGGTAGTGGGGTGGTAGATGTCTAGTCTTCATTATGGCTCTAATCTGATAGTGGTAGTGGGGTGATAGATGTCTCCATTATGGCTCTAATCTGATAGTGGTAGTGGGGTGGTAGATGTCTAGTCTCCATTATGGCTCTAATCTGATAGTGGTAGTGGGGTGGTAGATGTCTCCATTATGGCTCTAATCCGATAGTGGTAGTGGGGTGGTAGATGTCTTCATTATGGCTCTAATCTGGTAGTGGTAGTGGGGTGGTAGATGTCTCCATTATGGCTCTAATCTGATAGTGGTAGTGGGGTGGTAGATGTCTCCATTATTGCTCTAATCTGATAGTGGTAGTGGGGTGGTAGATGTCTCCATTATGGCTCTAATCTGATAGTGGTAGTGGGGTGGTAGATGTCTCCATTATGGCTCTAATCTGGTAGTGGTAGTGGGGTGGTAGATGTCTAGTCTCCATTATGGCTCTAATCTGATAGTGGTAGTGGGGTGGTAGATGTCTCCATTATGGCTCCAATCTGATAGTGGTAGTGGGGTGGTAGATGTCTCCATTATGGCTCTAATCTCGATAGTGGTAGTGGGGTGGTAGATGTCTAGTCTCCATTATGGCTCTAATCTGATAGTGGTAGTGGGGTGGTAGATGTCTCCATTATGGCTCTAATCTGATAGTGGTAGTGGGGTGGTAGATGTCTCCATTATGGCTCTAATCTGATAGTGGTAGTGGGGTGGTAGATGTCTAGTCTCCATTATGGCTCTAATCTGATAGTGGTAGATGTCTAGTCTCCCTTATGGCTCTAATCTGATAGTGGTAGTGAGGTGGTAGATGTCTCCATTATGGCTCTAATCTGATAGTGGTAGTGGGGTGGTAGATGTCTCCATTATGGCTCCAATCTGATAGTGGTAGTGGGGTGGTAGATGTCTCCATTATGGCTCTAATCTGATAGTGGTAGTGGGGTGGTAGATGTCTAGTCTCCATTATGGCTCTAATCTGATAGTGGTAGTGGGGTGGTAGATGTCTCCATTATGGCTCTAATCTGATAGTGGTAGTGGGGTGGTAGATGTCTCCATTGTGGCAATAATCTGATAGTGGTAGTGGGGTGGTAGATGTCTAGTCTCCATTATGGCTCTAATCTGATAGTGGTAGATGTCTAGTCTCCCTTATGGCTCTAATCTGATAGTGGTAGTGAGGTGGTAGATGTCTCCATTATGGCTCTAATCTGATAGTGGTAGTGGGGTGGTAGATGTCTCCATTATGGCTCTAATCTGATAGTGGTAGTGGGGTGGTAGATGTCTCCATTATGGCTCTAATCTGATAGTGGTAGTGGGGTGGTAGATGTCCAGTCTCCCTTATGGCTCTAATCTGATAGTGGTAGTGGGGTGGTAGATGTCTAGTCTCCATTATGGCTCTAATCTGGTAGTGGTAGTGGGGTGGTAGATGTCTCCATTATGGCTCTAATCTGATAGTGGTAGTGGGGTGGTAGATGTCTAGTCTCCATTATGGCTCTAATCTGATAGTGGTAGTGGGGTGGTAGATGTCTCCATTATGGCTCTAATCTGATAGTGGTAGATGTCTCCATTATTGCTCTAATCTGGTAGTGGTAGATGTCTAGTCTCCATCATGGCTCTAATCTGATAGTGGTAGTGGGGTGGTAGATGTCCAGTCTCCCTTATGGCTCTAATCTGATAGTGGTAGTGGGGTGGTAGATGTCTAGTCTCCATTATGGCTCTAATCTGGTAGTGGTAGTGGGGTGGTAGATGTCTCCATTATGGCTCTAATCTGATAGTGGTAGTGGGGTGGTAGATGTCTAGTCTCCATTATGGCTCTAATCTGATAGTGGTAGTGGGGTGGTAGATGTCTCCATTATGGCTCTAATCTGATAGTGGTAGTGGGGTGGTAGATGTCTAGTCTTCATTATGGCTCTAATCTGATAGTGGTAGTGGGGTGGTAGATGTCTCCATTATGGCTCTAATCTGATAGTGGTAGTGGGGTGGTAGATGTCTCCATTATGGCTCTAATCTGATAGTGGTAGTGGGGTGGTAGATGTCTCCATTGGCTCTAATCCGATAGTGGTAGATGTCTCCATTATTGCTCTAATCTGGTAGTGGTAGATGTCTAGTCTCCATTATGGCTCTAATCCGATAGTGGGGTGGTAGATGTCTAGTCTCCATTATGGCTCTAATCTGATAGTGGTAGTGGGGTGGTAGATGTCTAGTCTCCATTATGGCTCTAATATGATAGTGGTAGATGTCTAGTCTCCATTATGGCTCTAATCTGATAGTGGTAGATGTCTAGTCTCCATTATGGCTCTAATCTGATAGTGGTAGATGTCTAGTCTCCATTATGGCTCTAATCCGATAGTGGTAGATGTCTAGTCTACCTTATGGCTCTAATCTGATAGTGGTAGTGAGGTGGTAGATGTCTCCATTATGGCTCTAATCTGATAGTGGTAGTGGGGTGGTAGATGTCTCCAATATGGCTCTAATCTCGATAGTGGTAGTGGGGTGGTAGATGTCTCCATTATGGCTCTAATCTGATAGTGGTAGTGGGGTGGTAGATGTCTAGTCTCCATTATGGCTCTAATCTGATAGTGGTAGTGGGGTGGTAGATGTCTCCATTATGGCTCTAATCTGATAGTGGTAGTGGGGTGGTAGATGTCTAGTCTTCATTATGGCTCTAATCTGATAGTGGTAGTGGGGTGATAGATGTCTCCATTATGGCTCTAATCTGATAGTGGTAGTGGGGTGGTAGATGTCTAGTCTCCATTATGGCTCTAATCTGATAGTGGTAGTGGGGTGGTAGATGTCTCCATTATGGCTCTAATCTGATAGTGGTGTGGTAGATGTCTTCATTATGGCTCTAATCTGGTAGTGGTAGTGGGGTGGTAGATGTCTCCATTATGGCTCTAATCTGATAGTGGTAGTGGGGTGGTAGATGTCTCCATTATGGCTCTAATCTCGATAGTGGTAGTGGGGTGGTAGATGTCTCCATTATGGCTCTAATCTCGATAGTGGTAGTGGGGTGGTAGATGTCTCCATTATGGCTCTAATCTGATAGTGGTAGTGGGGTGGTAGATGTCTCCATTGTGGCTCTAATCTGATAGTGGTAGTGGGGTGGTAGATGACTCCATTATGGCTCTAATCTGATAGTGGTAGATGTCTCCATTATTGCTCTAATCTGGTAGTGGTAGATGTCTAGTCTCCATTATGGCTCTAATCCGATAGTGGTAGATGTCTAGTCTACTTTATGGCTCTAATCTGATAGTGGTAGTGAGGTGGTAGATGTCTCCATTATGGCTCTAATCTGATAGTGGTAGTGGGGTGGTAGATGTCTCCATTATTGCTCTAATCTGATAGTGGTAGTGGGGTGGTAGATGTCTCCATTATGGCTCTAATCTGATAGTGGTAGTGGGGTGGTAGATGTCTCCATTATGGCTCTAATCTGGTAGTGGTAGTGGGGTGGTAGATGTCTAGTCTCCATTATGGCTCTAATCTGATAGTGGTAGTGGGGTGGTAGATGTCTCCATTATGGCTCCAATCTGATAGTGGTAGTGGGGTGGTAGATGTCTCCATTATGGCTCTAATCTGATAGTGGTAGTGGGGTGGTAGATGTCTAGTCTCCATTATGGCTCTAATCTGATAGTGGTAGTGGGGTGGTAGATGTCTCCATTATGGCTCTAATCTGATAGTGGTAGTGGGGTGGTAGATGTCTCCATTATGGCTCTAATCTGATAGTGGTAGTGGGGTGGTAGATGTCTAGTCTCCATTATGGCTCTAATCTGATAGTGGTAGATGTCTAGTCTCCCTTATGGCTCTAATCTGATAGTGGTAGTGAGGTGGTAGATGTCTCCATTATGGCTCTAATCTGATAGTGGTAGTGGGGTGGTAGATGTCTCCATTATGGCTCCAATCTGATAGTGGTAGTGGGGTGGTAGATGTCTCCATTATGGCTCTAATCTGATAGTGGTAGTGGGGTGGTAGATGTCTAGTCTCCATTATGGCTCTAATCTGATAGTGGTAGTGGGGTGGTAGATGTCTCCATTATGGCTCTAATCTGATAGTGGTAGTGGGGTGGTAGATGTCTCCATTATGGCAATAATCTGATAGTGGTAGTGGGGTGGTAGATGTCTAGTCTCCATTATGGCTCTAATCTGATAGTGGTAGATGTCTAGTCTCCCTTATGGCTCTAATCTGATAGTGGTAGTGAGGTGGTAGATGTCTCCATTATGGCTCTAATCTGATAGTGGTAGTGGGGTGGTAGATGTCTCCATTATGGCTCTAATCTGATAGTGGTAGTGGGGTGGTAGATGTCTCCATTATGGCTCTAATCTCGATAGTGGTAGTGGGGTGGTAGATGTCCAGTCTCCCTTATGGCTCTAATCTGATAGTGGTAGTGGGGTGGTAGATGTCTAGTCTCCATTATGGCTCTAATCTGGTAGTGGTAGTGGGGTGGTAGATGTCTCCATTATGGCTCTAATCTGATAGTGGTAGTGGGGTGGTAGATGTCTAGTCTCCATTATGGCTCTAATCTGATAGTGGTAGTGGGGTGGTAGATGTCTCCATTGTGGCTCTAATCTGATAGTGGTAGATGTCTCCATTATTGCTCTAATCTGGTAGTGGTAGATGTCTAGTCTCCATCATGGCTCCAATCTGATAGTGGTAGTGGGGTGGTAGATGTCCAGTCTCCCTTATGGCTCTAATCTGATAGTGGTAGTGGGGTGGTAGATGTCTAGTCTCCATTATGGCTCTAATCTGGTAGTGGTAGTGGGGTGGTAGATGTCTCCATTATGGCTCTAATCTGATAGTGGTAGTGGGGTGGTAGATGTCTAGTCTCCATTATGGCTCTAATCTGATAGTGGTAGTGGGGTGGTAGATGTCTCCATTATGGCTCTAATCTGATAGTGGTAGTGGGGTGGTAGATGTCTAGTCTTCATTATGGCTCTAATCTGATAGTGGTAGTGGGGTGGTAGATGTCTCCATTATGGCTCTAATCTGATAGTGGTAGTGGGGTGGTAGATGTCTCCATTATGGCTCTAATCTCGATAGTGGTAGTGGGGTGGTAGATGTCTCCATTATGGCTCTAATCTGATAGTGGTAGATGTCTCCATTATTGCTCTAATCTGGTAGTGGTAGATGTCTAGTCTCCATTTGGCTCTAATCTGATAGTGGGGTGGTAGATGTCTAGTCTCCATTATGGCTCTAATCTGATAGTGGTAGTGGGGTGGTAGATGTCTAGTCTCCATTATGGCTCTAATATGATAGTGGTAGATGTCTAGTCTCCATTATGGCTCTAATCTGATAGTGGTAGATGTCTAGTCTCCATTATGGCTCTAATCTGATAGTGGTAGATGTCTAGTCTCCATTATGGCTCTAATCTCGATAGTGGTAGATGTCTAGTCTACCTTATGGCTCTAATCTGATAGTGGTAGTGAGGTGGTAGATGTCTCCATTGTGGCTCTAATCTGATAGTGGTAGTGGGGTGGTAGATGTCTCCAATATGGCTCTAATCTGATAGTGGTAGTGGGGTGGTAGATGTCTCCATTATGGCTCTAATCTGATAGTGGTAGTGGGGTGGTAGATGTCTAGTCTCCATTATGGCTCTAATCTGATAGTGGTAGTGGGGTGGTAGATGTCTCCATTATGGCTCTAATCTGATAGTGGTAGTGGGGTGGTAGATGTCTAGTCTTCATTATGGCTCTAATCTGATAGTGGTAGTGGGGTGGTAGATGTCTAGTCTCCATTATGGCTCTAATCTGATAGTGGTAGTGGGGTGGTAGATGTCTCCATTATGGCTCTAATCTGATAGTGGTAGTGGGGTGGTAGATGTCTTCATTATGGCTCTAATCTGGTAGTGGTAGTGGGGTGGTAGATGTCTCCATTGTGGCTCTAATCTGATAGTGGTAGTGGGGTGGTAGATGTCTCCATTATGGCTCTAATCTGATAGTGGTAGTGGGGTGGTAGATGTCTCCATTATGGCTCTAATCTGATAGTGGTAGTGGGGTGGTAGATGTCTCCATTATGGCTCTAATCTGATAGTGGTAGTGGGGTGGTAGATGTCTCCATTATGGCTCTAATCTGATAGTGGTAGTGGGGTGGTAGATGACTCCATTATGGCTCTAATCTGATAGTGGTAGATGTCTCCATTATTGCTCTAATCTGGTAGTGGTAGATGTCTAGTCTCCATTATGGCTCTAATCTGATAGTGGTAGATGTCTAGTCTACTTTATGGCTCTAATCTGATAGTGGTAGTGAGGTGGTAGATGTCTCCATTATGGCTCTAATCTGATAGTGGTAGTGGGGTGGTAGATGTCTCCAATATGGCTCTAATCTGATAGTGGTAGTGGGGTGGTAGATGTCTCCATTATGGCTCTAATCTGATAGTGGTAGTGGGGTGGTAGATGTCTCCATTATGGCTCTAATCTGATAGTGGTAGTGGGGTGGTAGATGTCTCCATTATGGTTCTAATCTGATAGTGGTAGTGGGGTGGTAGATGTCTAGTCTCCATTATGGCTCTAATCTGATAGTGGTAGTGGGGTGGTAGATGTCTAGTCTCCATTATGGCTCTAATCTGATAGTGGTAGATGTCTAGTCTCCATTATGGCTCTAATCTGATAGTGGTAGATGTCTAGTCTCCATTATGGCTCTAATCTGATAGTGGTAGATGTCTAGTCTCCATTATGGCTCCAATCTGATAGTGGTAGATGTCTAGTCTACCTTATGGGTCCTAATCTGATAGTGGTAGTGAGGTGGTAGATGTCTCCATTATGGCTCTAATGTGATAGTGGTAGTGGGGTGGTAGATGTCTCCAATATGGCTCTAATCTGATAGTGGTAGTGGGGTGGTAGATGTCGCCATTATGGCTCTAATCTGATAGTGGTAGTGGGGTGGTAGATGTCTAGTCTCCATTATGGCTCTAATCTGATAGTGGTAGTGGGGTGGTAGATGTCTCCATTATGTCTCTAATCTGATATTGGGGTGGTAGATGTCTAGTCTTCATTATGGCTCTAATCTGATAGTGGTAGTGGGGTGATAGATGTCTCCATTATGGCTCTAATCTGATAGTGGTAGTGGGGTGGTAGATGTCTAGTCTCCATTATGGCTCTAATCTGATAGTGGTAGTGGGGTGGTAGATGTCTTCATTATGGCTCTAATCTGGTAGTGGTAGAGGGGTGGTAGATGTCTCCATTATGGCTCTAATCTGATAGTGGTAGTGGGGTGGTAGATGTCTCCATTATTGCTCTAATCTGATAGTGGTAGTGGGGTGGTAGATGTCTCCATTGTGGCTCTAATCCGATAGTGGTAGTGGGGTGGTAGATGTCTCCATTATGGCTCTAATCTGGTAGTGGTAGTGGGGTGGTAGATGTCTAGTCTCCATTATGGCTCTAATCTGATAGTGGTAGTGGGGTGGTAGATGTCTCCATTATGGCTCCAATCTGATAGTGGTAGTGGGGTGGTAGATGTCTCCATTATGGCTCTAATCTGATAGTGGTAGTGGGGTGGTAGATGTCTCCATTATGGCTCTAATCTGATAGTGGTAGTGGGGTGGTAGATGTCTAGTCTCCATTATGGCTCTAATCTGATAGTGGTAGATGTCTAGTCTCCCTTATGGCTCTAATCTGATAGTGGTAGTGAGGTGGTAGATGTCTCCATTATGGCTCTAATCTGATAGTGGTAGTGGGGTGGTAGATGTCTCCATTATGGCTCCAATCTGATAGTGGTAGTGGGGTGGTAGATGTCTCCATTATGGCTCTAATCTGATAGTGGTAGTGGGGTGGTAGATGTCTAGTCTCCATTATGGCTCTAATATGATAGTGGTAGATGTCTAGTCTCCATTATGGCTCTAATCTCGATAGTGGTAGATGTCTAGTCTCCATTATGGCTCTAATCTGATAGTGGTAGATGTCTAGTCTCCATTATGGCTCTAATCTGATAGTGGTAGATGTCTAGTCTACCTTATGGCTCTAATCTGATAGTGGTAGTGAGGTGGTAGATGTCTCCATTATGGCTCTAATCTGATAGTGGTAGTGGGGTGGTAGATGTCTCCAATATGGCTCTAATCTGATAGTGGTAGTGGGGTGGTAGATGTCTCCATTGTGGCTCTAATCTGATAGTGGTAGTGGGGTGGTAGATGTCTAGTCTCCATTATGGCTCTAATCTGATAGTGGTAGTGGGGTGGTAGATGTCTCCATTATGGCTCTAATCTGATAGTGGTAGTGGGGTGGTAGATGTCTTCATTATGGCTCTAATCTGGTAGTGGTAGTGGGGTGGTAGATGTCTCCATTATGGCTCTAATCCGATAGTGGTAGTGGGGTGGTAGATGTCTCCATTATGGCTCTAATCTGATAGTGGTAGTGGGGTGGTAGATGTCTCCATTATGGCTCTAATCTGATAGTGGTAGTGGGGTGGTAGATGTCTCCATTGTCGGCTCTAATCTCGATAGTGGTAGTGGGGTGGTAGATGTCTCCATTATGGCTCTAATCTGATAGTGGTAGTGGGGTGGTAGATGACTCCATTATGGCTCTAATCTGATAGTGGTAGATGTCTCCATTATTGCTCTAATCTGGTAGTGGTAGATGTCTAGTCTCCATTATGGCTCTAATCTGATAGTGGTAGATGTCTAGTCTACTTTATGGCTCTAATCTGATAGTGGTAGTGAGGTGGTAGATGTCTCCATTATGGCTCTAATCTGATAGTGGTAGTGGGGTGGTAGATGTCTCCAATATGGCTCTAATCTCGATAGTGGTAGTGGGGTGGTAGATGTCTCCATTATGGCTCTAATCTGATAGTGGTAGTGGGGTGGTAGATGTCTCCATTATGGCTCTAATCTCGATAGTGGTAGTGGGGTGGTAGATGTCTCCATTATGGTTCTAATCTGATAGTGGTAGTGGGGTGGTAGATGTCTAGTCTCCATTATGGCTCTAATCTGATAGTGGTAGTGGGGTGGTAGATGTCTAGTCTCCATTATGGCTCTAATCCGATAGTGGTAGATGTCTAGTCTCCATTATGGCTCTAATCTGATAGTGGTAGATGTCTAGTCTCCATTATGGCTCTAATCTGATAGTGGTAGATGTCTAGTCTCCATTATGGCTCTAATCTGATAGTGGTAGATGTCTAGTCTCCATTATGGCTCTAATCTGATAGTGGTAGATGTCTAGTCTACCTTATGGGTCTAATCTGATAGTGGTAGTGAGGTGGTAGATGTCTCCATTATGGCTCTAATGTGATAGTGGTAGTGGGGTGGTAGATGTCTCCAATATGGCTCTAATCTGATAGTGGTAGTGGGGTGGTAGATGTCGCCATTATGGCTCTAATCTGATAGTGGTAGTGGGGTGGTAGATGTCTAGTCTCCATTATGGCTCTAATCTGATAGTGGTAGTGGGGTGGTAGATGTCTCCATTATGTCTCTAATCTGATAGTGGGGTGGTAGATGTCTAGTCTTCATTATGGCTCTAATCTGATAGTGGTAGTGGGGTGATAGATGTCTCCATTATGGCTCTAATCTGATAGTGGTAGTGGGGTGGTAGATGTCTAGTCTCCATTGTGGCTCTAATCTGATAGTGGTAGTGGGGTGGTAGATGTCTCCATTATGGCTCTAATCTGATAGTGGTAGTGGGGTGGTAGATGTCTTCATTATGGCTCTAATCTGGTAGTGGTAGTGGGGTGGTAGATGTCTCCATTATGGCTCTAATCTGATAGTGGTAGTGGGGTGGTAGATGTCTCCATTATTGCTCTAATCTGATAGTGGTAGTGGGGTGGTAGATGTCTCCATTATGGCTCTAATCTGATAGTGGTAGTGGGGTGGTAGATGTCTCCATTATGGCTCTCAATCTGGTAGTGGTAGTGGGGTGGTAGATGTCTAGTCTCCATTATGGCTCTAATCTGATAGTGGTAGTGGGGTGGTAGATGTCTCCATTATGGCTCCAATCCGATAGTGGTAGTGGGGTGGTAGATGTCTCCATTATGGCTCTAATCTGATAGTGGTAGTGGGGTGGTAGATGTCTCCATTATGGCTCTAATCTGATAGTGGTAGTGGGGTGGTAGATGTCTAGTCTCCATTATGGCTCTAATCTGATAGTGGTAGATGTCTAGTCTCCCTTATGGCTCTAATCTGATAGTGGTAGTGAGGTGGTAGATGTCTCCATTATGGCTCTAATCTGATAGTGGTAGTGGGGTGGTAGATGTCTCCATTATGGCTCCAATCTGATAGTGGTAGTGGGGTGGTAGATGTCTCCATTATGGCTCTAATCTCGATAGTGGTAGTGGGGTGGTAGATGTCTAGTCTCCATTATGGCTCTAATATGATAGTGGTAGATGTCTAGTCTCATTATGGCTCTAATCTGATAGTGGTAGATGTCTAGTCTCCATTATGGCTCCAATCTGATAGTGGTAGATGTCTAGTCTCCGTTATGGCTCTAATCTGATAGTGGTAGATGTCTCAGTCTACCTTATGGCTCTAATCTGATAGTGGTAGTGAGGTGGTAGATGTCTCATTATGGCTCTAATCTGATAGTGGTAGTGGGGTGGTAGATGTCTCCATTATGGCTCTAATCTCGATAGTGGTAGTGGGGTGGTAGATGTCTAGTCTCCATTATGGCTCTAATCTGATAGTGGTAGTGGGGTGGTAGATGTCTCCATTATGGCTCTAATCTGATAGTGGTAGTGGGGTGGTAGATGTCTAGTCTTCATTATGGCTCTAATCTGATAGTGGTAGTGGGGTGATAGATGTCTCCATTATGGCTCTAATCTGATAGTGGTAGTGGGGTGGTAGATGTCTAGTCTCCATTATGGCTCTAATCTGATAGTGGTAGTGGGGTGGTAGATGTCTCCATTATGGCTCTAATCTGATAGTGGTAGTGGGGTGGTAGATGTCTTCATTATGGCTCTAATCTGGTAGTGGTAGTGGGGTGGTAGATGTCTCCATTATGGCTCTAATCCGATAGTGGTAGTGGGGTGGTAGATGTCTCCATTATGGCTCTAATCTGATAGTGGTAGTGGGGTGGTAGATGTCTCCATTATGGCTCTAATCTGATAGTGGTAGTGGGGTGGTAGATGTCTCCATTATGGCTCTAATCTGATAGTGGTAGTGGGGTGGTAGATGTCTCCATTATGGCTCTAATCTGATAGTGGTAGTGGGGTGGTAGATGACTCCATTATGGCTCAATCTGATAGTGGTAGATGTCTCCATTATTGCTCTAATCTGGTAGTGGTAGATGTCTAGTCTCCATTATGGCTCTAATCTGATAGTGGTAGATGTCTAGTCTACTTTGTGGCTCTAATCTGATAGTGGTAGTGAGGTGGTAGATGTCTCCATTATGGCTCTAATCTGATAGTGGTAGTGGGGTGGTAGATGTCTCCAATATGGCTCTAATCTGATAGTGGTAGTGGGGTGGTAGATGTCTCCATTATGGCTCCAATCTGATAGTGGTAGTGGGGTGGTAGATGTCTCCATTATGGCTCTAATCTGATAGTGGTAGTGGGGTGGTAGATGTCTCCATTATGGTTCTAATCTGATAGTGGTAGTGGGGTGGTAGATGTCTCCATTATGGCTCTAATCTGATAGTGGTAGTGGGGTGGTAGATGTCTCCATTATGGCTCTAATCTTGGTAGTGGTAGTGGGGTGGTAGATGTCTAGTCTCCATTATGGCTCTAATCTGATAGTGGTAGTGGGGTGGTAGATGTCTCCATTATGGCTCCAATCCGATAGTGGTAGTGGGGTGGTAGATGTCTCCATTATGGCTCTAATCTGATAGTGGTAGTGGGGTGGTAGATGTCTCCATTATGGCTCTAATCTGATAGTGGTAGTGGGTGGTAGATGTCTAGTCTCATTTGGCTCTAATCTGATAGTGGTAGTGGGGTGGTAGATGTCTCCATTATGGCTCTAATCTGATAGTGGTAGTGGGGTGGTAGATGTCTCCATTGTGGCTCTAATCTGATAGTGGTAGTGGGGTGGTAGATGTCTCCATTATGGCTCTAATCTGATAGTGGTAGTGGGGTGGTAGATGACTCCATTATGGCTCTAATCTGATAGTGGTAGATGTCTCCATTATTGCTCTAATCTGGTAGTGGTAGATGTCTAGTCTCCATTATGGCTCTAATCTGATAGTGGTAGATGTCTAGTCTACTTTATGGCTCTAATCTGATAGTGGTAGTGAGGTGGTAGATGTCTCCATTATGGCTCTAATCTGATAGTGGTAGTGGGGTGGTAGATGTCTCCAATATGGCTCTAATCTCGATAGTGGTAGTGGGGTGGTAGATGTCTCCATTGTGGCTCTAATCTGATAGTGGTAGTGGGGTGGTAGATGTCTCCATTATGGCTCTAATCTCGATAGTGGTAGTGGGGTGGTAGATGTCTCCATTATGGTTCTAATCTGATAGTGGTAGTGGGGTGGTAGATGTCTCCATTAGGCTCTAATCTGATAGTGGTAGTGGGGTGGTAGATGTCTCCATTATGGCTCTAATCTGGTAGTGGTAGTGGGGTGGTAGATGTCTAGTCTCCATTATGGCTCTAATCTGATAGTGGTAGTGGGGTGGTAGATGTCTCCATTATGGCTCCAATCTGATAGTGGTAGTGGGGTGGTAGATGTCTCCATTATGGCCTAATCTGATAGTGGTAGTGGGGTGGTAGATGTCTCCATTATGGCTCTAATCTGATAGTGGTAGTGGGGTGGTAGATGTCTAGTCTCCATTATGGCTCTAATCTGATAGTGGTAGATGTCTAGTCTCCCTTATGGCTCTAATCCGATAGTGGTAGTGAGGTGGTAGATGTCTCCATTATGGCTCTAATCTGATAGTGGTAGTGGGGTGGTAGATGTCTCCCATTGTGGCTCCAATCTGATAGTGGTAGTGGGGTGGTAGATGTCTCCATTATGGCTCTAATCTGATAGTGGTAGTGGGGTGGTAGATGTCTAGTCTCCATTATGGCTCTAATCTCGATAGTGGTAGTGGGGTGGTAGATGTCTCCATTATGGCTCTAATCCGATAGTGGTAGTGGGGTGGTAGATGTCTAGTCTCCATTGGCTCTAATCTGATAGTGGTAGATGTCTAGTCTCCTTATGGCTCTAATCTGATAGTGGTAGTGAGGTGGTAGATGTCTCCATTATGGCTCTAATCTGATAGTGGTAGTGGGGTGGTAGATGTCTCCATTATGGCTCTAATCTGATAGTGGTAGTGGGGTGGTAGATGTCTCCATTGTGGCTCTAATCTGATAGTGGTAGTGGGGTGGTAGATGTCCAGTCTCCTTATGGCTCTAATCTGATAGTGGTAGTGGGGTGGTAGATGTCTAGTCTCCATTATGGCTCTAATCTGGTAGTGGTAGTGGGGTGGTAGATGTCTCCATTGTGGCTCTAATCTGATAGTGGTAGTGGGGTGGTAGATGTCTGGTCTCCATTGTGGCTCTAATCTGATAGTGGTAGTGGGGTGGTAGATGTCTCCATTGTGGCTCTAATCTGATAGTGGTAGTGGGGTGGTAGATGTCTAGTCTTCATTGTGGCTCTAATCTGATAGTGGTAGTGGGGTGGTAGATGTCTCCATTATGGCTCTAATCTCGATAGTGGTAGTGGGGTGGTAGATGTCTCCATTATGGCTCTAATCTGATAGTGGTAGTGGGGTGGTAGATGTCTCCATTATGGCTCTAATCTGATAGTGGTAGATGTCTCCATTATTGCTCTAATCTGGTAGTGGTAGATGTCTAGTCTCCATCTGGCTCCAATCTCGATAGTGGTAGTGGGGTGGTAGATGTCCAGTCTCCCTTATGGCTCTAATTCGATAGTGGTAGTGGGGTGGTAGATGTCTAGTCTCCATTATGGCTCTAATCTGATAGTGGGGTGGTAGATGTCTAGTCTCCATTATGGCTCTAATCTGATAGTGGTAGTGGGGTGGTAGATGTCTAGTCTCCATTATGGCTCTAATATGATAGTGGTAGATGTCTAGTCTCCATTATGGCTCTAATCTCGATAGTGGTAGATGTCTAGTCTCCATTATGGCTCTAATCTGATAGTGGTAGATGTCTAGTCTCCATTATGGCTCCAATCCGATAGTGGTAGATGTCTAGTCTACCTTATGGCTCTAATCTCGATAGTGGTAGTGAGGTGGTAGATGTCTCCATTGTGGCTCCAATCTGATAGTGGTAGTGGGGTGGTAGATGTCTCCAATATGGCTCTCAATCTCGATAGTGGTAGTGGGGTGGTAGATGTCTCCATTGTGGCGCTAATCTGATAGTGGTAGTGGGGTGGTAGATGTCTAGTCTCCATTATGGCTCTAATCTGATAGTGGTAGTGGGGTGGTAGATGTCTCCATTATGGCTCTAATCTCGATAGTGGTAGTGGGGTGGTAGATGTCTAGTCTTCATTATGGCTCTAATCTGATAGTGGTAGTGGGGTGATAGATGTCTCCATTATGGCTCTAATCTGATAGTGGTAGTGAGGTGGTAGATGTCTAGTCTCCATTTGGCTCTAATCCGATAGTGGTAGTGGGGTGGTAGATGTCTCCATTATAGCTCTAATCTGATAGTGGTGTGGGGTGGTAGATGTCTTCATTATGGCTCTAATCTGGTAGTGGTAGTGGGGTGGTAGATGTCTCCATTATGGCTCTAATCTGATAGTGGTAGTGGGGTGGTAGATGTCTCCATTATGGCTCTAATCTCGATAGTGGTAGTGGGGTGGTAGATGTCTCCTCATTATGGCTCCAATCTCGATAGTGGTAGTGGGGTGGTAGATGTCTCCATTGGCTACTAATCTCGATAGTGGTAGTGGGGTGGTAGATGTCTCCATTGTGGCTCTAATCTGATAGTGGTAGTGGGGTGGTAGATGACTCCATTATGGCTCTAATCCGATAGTGGTAGATGTCTCCATTATTGCTCTAATCTGGTAGTGGTAGATGTCTAGTCTCCATCATGGCTCTAATCTGATAGTGGTAGTGGGGTGGTAGATGTCTCCATTATTGCTCTAATCTGATAGTGGTAGTGGGGTGGTAGATGTCTCCATTATGGTTCTAATCTGATAGTGGTAGTGGGGTGGTAGATGTCTAGTCTCCATTGGCTCTAATCTGATAGTGGTAGTGGGGTGGTAGATGTCTCCATTATGGCTCTAATCTGATAGTGGTAGTGGGGTGGTAGATGTCTCCCATAATATGGCTCCTAATCTGATAGTGGTAGTGGGGTGGTAGATGTCTAGTCTCCATTATGGCTCTAATCTGATAGTGGTAGATGTCTAGTCTCCTTGTGGCTCTAATCTGATAGTGGTAGTGAGGTGGTAGATGTCTCCATTATGGCTCTAATTCGATAGTGGTAGTGGGGTGGTAGATGTCCAGTCTCCCTTATGGCTCTAATCTGATAGTGGTAGTGGGGTGGTAGATGTCTAGTCTCCATTTGGCTCTAATCTGGTAGTGGGAGTGGGGTGGTAGATGTCTCCATTATGGCTCTAATCTGATAGTGGTAGTGGGGTGGTAGATGTCTAGTCTCCATTGTGGCTCTAATCTGATAGTGGTAGTGGGGTGGTAGATGTCTCCATTATGGCTCTAATCTGATAGTGGTAGTGGGGTGGTAGATGTCTAGTCTTCATTATGGCTCTAATCTGATAGTGGTAGTGGGGTGGTAGATGTCTCCATTATGGCTCAATCTGATAGTGGTAGTGGGGTGGTAGATGTCTCCATTATGGCTCTATTCTGATAGTGGTAGTGGGGTGGTAGATGTCTCCAGTTTGCTCTAATCTGATAGTGGTAGATGTCTCCATTATTGCTCTAATCTGGTAGTGGTAGATGTCTAGTCTCCATCATGGCTCTAATCTGATAGTGGTAGTGGGGTGGTAGATGTCTCCATTATGGCTCTAATCTGATAGTGGTAGTGGGGTGGTAGATGTCTCCATTATGGTTCTAATCTGATAGTGGTAGTGGGGTGGTAGATGTCTAGTCTCCATTGTGGCGGCTCTAATCTGACTAGTGGTAGTGGGGTGGTAGATGTCTAGTCTCCATTATGGCTCTAATCTGATAGTGGTAGATGTCCTAGTCTCCATTATGGCTCTAATCTGATAGTGGTAGATGTCTAGTCTCCATTATGGCTCTAATCTGATGTGGTAGATGTCTAGTCTCCATTATGGCCTAATCTGATAGTGGTAGAGATGTCTAGTCTCCTATTATGGCTCTAATCTGATAGTGGTAGATGTCTAGTCTACCTTATGGCTCTAATCTGATAGTGGTGAGGTGGTAGATGTCTCCATTATGGCTCTAATCTGATAGTGGTAGTGGGGTGGTAGATGTCTCAATATGCTCTAATCTGATAGTGGTAGTGGGTGGTAGATGTCTCCATTATGGCTCTAATCTGATAGTGGTAGTGGGGTGGTAGATGTCTAGTCTCCATTATGGCTCTAATCTGATAGTGGTAGTGGGATGGTAGATTTCTCCATTATGGCTCTAATCTGATAGTGGTAGTGGGGTGGTAGATGTCTAGTCTTCATTATGGCTCTAATCTGATAGTGGTAGTGGGGTGATAGATGTCTCCATTATGGCTCTAATCCGATAGTGGTAGTGGGGTGGTAGATGTCTAGTCTCTATTATGGCTCTAATCTGATAGTGGTAGTGGGGTGGTAGATGTCTCCATTATGGCTCTAATCTGATAGTGGTAGTGGGGTGGTAGATGTCTTCATTATGGCTCTAATCTGGTAGTGGTAGTGGGGTGGTAGATGTCTCCATTATGGCTCTAATCTCGATAGTGGTAGTGGGGTGGTAGATGTCTCCATTATGGCTCTAATCTCGATAGTGGTAGTGGGGTGGTAGATGTCTCCATTATGGCTCTAATCTGATAGTGGTAGTGGGGTGGTAGATGTCTCCACCCCCTTTGGCTCTAATCGATAGTGTAGTGGGGTGTAGATGTCTCCATTATGGCCTAATCTGATAGTGGTGTGGGGTGGTAGATGACTCCATTATGGCTCAATCTGATATGGTAGATGTCTCCATTATTGCTCTAATCTGGTAGTGGTAGATGTCTAGTCTCCATCATGGCTCTAATCTGATAGTGGTGTGGGGTGGTAGATGTCTCCATTATGGCTCTAATCTGATAGTGGTAGATGTCTCATTATGGTTCTAATCTGATAGTGGTAGTGGGGTGGTAGGATGTCTAGTCTCCATTATAGCTCTAATCTCTGATAGTGGTAGTGGGGTGGTAGATGTCTAGTCTCCATTATGGCTCTAATCTGATAGTGGTAGTGGGGTGGTAGATGTCTAGTCTCCCATTATGGCTCTAATCTGATAGTGGTAGATGTCTAGTCTCATTGTGGCTCTAATCTGATAGTGGTAGATGTCTAGTCTCCACTAAACTGCTCTAATCTGATAGTGGTAGATGTCTAGTCTCCATTATGGCTCCTAATCTGATAGTGGTAGATGTCTACTCTGCCTTGTGGCTCTAATCTGATAGTGGTAGTGAGGTGGTCAGATGTCTCCATTATGGCTCTAATCTGATAGTGGTAGTGGGGTGGTAGATGTCTCCAATTGGCTCTAATCTGGATAGTGGTAGTGGGGTGGTAGATGTCTCCATTTGGCTTAATCTGATAGTGGTAGTGGGGTGGTAGATGTCTAGTCTCCGGTTGTATGGCTCTAATCTGATAGTGGTAGTGGGGTGGTAGATGCTTCTCCATTGTGAGCTTCTAATCTGACTAGTGGTAGTGGGGGTGGTAGATGTCTAGTCTTTATTCATGGCTCTAATTGATAGTGGTAGTGGGGTGATAGATGTCTCCGATTATGGCTCCTAATCTGATAGTGGTGTGGGGTGGTAGATGTCTAGTCTCCATTATGGCTCTAATCTGATAGTGGTAGTGGGGTGGTGATGTCTTCATTAAGGCTCTAATCTGATAGTGGTAGTGGGGTGGTAGATGTCTCCATTATGGCTCACAATCTGGTAGTGGTAGTGGGGTGGTAGATGTCTCCATTGTGGCTACCAATTGATAGTGGTGGTGGGGGTGGTAGATGTCTCCCATTGTGACTCCAATCTGGTAGTGGTGAGTTAAGGGGTGGTAGATGTCTGTGAGTCTCCATTTGGCTCTAATCTGATAGTGTATGGGGTGTTAGATGTCTCCTGTATAATTGATAGTATAGAATGTGTAGATCTCCACATTGTGACTCCAATCTCATATAGTGGTAGTGGGGGTGGTAGATGTCTGGTCTCCATTGTGATAATCTGATAGTGGTAGTGAAAACTGGTAGATGTCTCACATTTATCTGATAGTGGTAGTGGGTGTAATTCTTTTTTTTGCTCTATCTATTTCAATCTGTAGTAGATTTTATTCTTTCTTACTATAGTGTAATTTATCCTTGGCTCTAATCTGATTTAGTGGGTGTAGATGTCTCCCATTATTCTAATCTTGATAGTGTTGGTATTGTAGATTCTCCTTCTCTACATAGTGGTAGTTGTAGATTCTTCTTATGGCTCTATCTATGTGTAGTATTTTCCTCACTAAATTGTGGTAGATGTCTAGTCTCCATTATGGCTCTAATCTGCTAATGTCAGTGGGATTGGTAGATGTCTCCAAAATATGCTCAATCTTGATTGTAGATGTCTAGTCTCCCATCTTGGCTCTAATCTGATAGTGGTAGTGGGGTGGTAGATTCTCCATTATGGCTCTATCTGATGTAGATGTCTCCATTATGGTTTCCTAATCTGATAGTGGTAGTAGGTGTTTCTGGTCTCTTTGGAAACCTCCAAAACAATTCAGTAGTGGTGAAGTGGGGTGGTATTCTTTTTGGCTCTAATCTGATAGTGGTGAGTGGGGTGTATGATGTCTAGTCTCACATAACTAATCTGATTGTAGATGTCTGTCTCCCATTTCTCTTTATGTCTAGTCTCCATTATATGGCTCTAATCTGATGTGTAG
>NW_025547879.1:50000-56592 GCF_905237065.1 Salmo salar | reverse complement strand
ACATGTTTGAACGAACGTAAACATATTTTTTCCCCTCGTTCATGAAGTGAAGTCCGGCGGGCTGAGATCATGTGCTAACAACACAGAGCTTTTTGGACATAAATGATGAGCTTTTTTGAACAAAACTACATTCGTTATGGACCTGGGATTCCTGGAAGTGACATCTGATGAAGAGAATCAAAGGTAATGGATTATTTACATACTATTTTCGATTTTAGATCTCTCCAACATGGCGCCTAGTCTGTATCGCAAAGCGTATTTTTCTGGGCGCAGTGCTCAGATTATTGCAAAGTGTGATTTCCCAGTAAGGTTATTTTTAAATCTGGCAAGTTGATTGCGTTCAAGAGATGTAAATCTATAATTCTTTAAATGACAATATAATATTTTACCAATGTTTTCTAATTTGAATTATTTAATTTGTGGTGCTGACTTGACTGCCGGTTATTGGAGGGAAACGATTTCCTGAACATCAACGCCATAGTAAAACGCTGTTTTTGGATATAAATATGAACTTGATAGAACTAAAAATGCATGTATTGTCTAACATAATGTCCTAGGAGTGTCATCTGATGGAGATTGTCAAAGGTTAGTGCATAATTTTAGCTGATTTCATGGTTTTGGTGACGCCTGTCTTTGAATTGAGAAAACATTACACACAACTATTGTCAATGTACTGTCCTAACATAATCTAACTTTATGCTTTCGCCGTAAAACCTTTTTGAAATCGGACAACGTGGTTAGATTAAGGAGATGTTTATCTTTCAAAGGGTGTAAGATAGTTGTATGTTTGAAAAATTTGAATTTTGACATTTATTTGGATTCAAATTTGCCGCTCTTGAAATGCACCTGCTGTTGATAGGGTGCACCACGGGTGGCACGCTAGTGTCCCACATAGCCCCAAGAGGTTAACGAGAGTCTTGTCTTTAAAATGGTGTAAAATAGTCATATGTTTGAGAAATTGAAGTAATAGCATTTCTAAGGTATTTGAATAACGCGCCACGGGATTCAACTGGCTGTTGAGTAGGTGGGACGATTTCGTCCCGCCGACCCTAGAGAGGTTAAGTACACTACATTTCTTCAGAGTAACATCAGACAAAAGCAATCTGGCAGGTGTAAGATGGGCAGTTTTAGCCTGTGTAATAATGTCATGAACATCATGGGGAACATGCACTGTCAGCTCAGGCATTGCTACAATATCAGATAATGACAAAACCGACTCAGTTACCATAGCAACAGAGTGGAAGCAGGAAACCATGCCTTGGATAACAGTCTCTAAATGCTTAGAGTAGTATTCCACAGGCCTATAGCCAACTCTGTGTTACTGTGTCAACATAGCAGGCATAAACCCATGATTCTCAGAGACAAAAAGATGGAATGGTTTGGTGTGGTCAGGCAAACCCAAACAAGGAGTCGACAATAGAACTTGCTTTAACTTAATCAAGGCTAATTCAGCCTCAGGTGTCCATTACACCACTTCAGGAATTTCCATCTTTCTGTCATAAATACAATCCTGCAGAGGCTGTACTGTCTCCGCATAGTCTTTCAACCATGGGTGGCAGTAACAATCCACTCCCAACAACAGTGACATCATGTGCTGGTGTAGCAGGTTTAGGCAGGGACTTGATCGCCTCAAGTCTACCTTTAGAGAGGGTGCGAACCTCAGAAGTAATGTCATGATCCAAATATTTAACCTGTCTGGGAACCTGGGACGCTTGCGTCCCACCCTAGTCAACAGCCAGTGGAATCGCATCACGCGAAATACAAATACCTCATAAATGCTATAACTTCAATTTCTCAAACATATGACTATTTTACACCATTTTATAGATACACCTCTCCTGAATCGAACCACGTTGTCCGATTTCAAAAAGGCTTTACAGCAAAAGCAAAACATTAGATTATGTTAGGAGAGTACCCAGCCAAAAATAATCACACTGCCAATTTCAAAGCAACTAGCATGCATCACAAATACCCAAAACACAGCTAAATGTAGCACTAACCTTTGACAATCTTCATCAGATGACACTCCTAGGACATCATGTTACACAATACATGCATTTTTTGTTCGATAAAGTTCATATCTATATATATAAAAACAGCATTTTACATCGGCGCGTGACGTTCAGAAAATATTTTCCCTCAAATGCTTCCGGTGGATCAGCGCTACAATTTACAAAATTACTATTCGAAAACATTGTTAAAATGTAATATTGTCATTCAAAGAATTATAGATTAACAGCTCGTGAATGCAACCGCATTGCCAGATTTAAAAATAACTTTACTGGGAAATAACACTTTGCAATAAACGAGGTGCTATGCTCAGAAAAATAGGCTTGGCGATACAGGTTAGCGCCATCTTGGAACCATCTAAAATCAAATATACTATTGTAAATATTCCCTTACCTTTGATTATCTTCATCAGAAGGCACTTCCAGGAATCCCAGGTCCACAACAAATGTAGTTTTGTTCGAAAAAGTTAATCATTTATGTCCCAATAGCTCTTTCTTGTTAGCGCGTTCCGAAGCCTACTCATAATGTACTGTGATGCGTGGGACTTGTCATCACGAATGTGCAAAAAATATATATTTACGTTCGTTCAAACATGTCAAACGTTGTATAACATAAATCTTTAGGGCCTTTTTCAAGACCATCGCCAAGCAGCTTGGTGAGAAGGTGACAACAGTTGGTGCGATTATTCGCAAATGGAAGAAACACAAAAGAACTGTCAATCTCCCTCGGCCTGGGGCTCCATGCAAGATCTCACCTTGTGGAGTTGCAATGATCATGAGAACGGTGAGGAATCAGCCCAGAACTACACGGGAGGATCTTGTCAATGATCTCAAGGCAGCTGGGACCATAGTCACCAAGAAAACTATTGGTAACACACTACGCCGTGAAGGACTGAAATCCTGCAGCACCCGCAAGTTCCCCCTGCTCAAGAAAGCACATATACATGCCCATCTGAAGTTTGCCAATGAACATCTGAATGATTCAGAGGACAACTGGGTGAAAGTGTTGTGGTCAGATGAGACCAAAATGGAGCTCTTTGGCATCAACTCAACTCAACTCAACTTGGAGGAGGAGGAATGCTGCCTATGACCCCAAGAACACCATCTCCACCGTCAAACATGGAGGTGGAAACATTATGCTTTGGGGGTGTTTTTCTGCGAAGGGGACAGGACAACTTCACCGCATCAAAGGGACGATGGACGGGGCCATGTACCGTCAAATCTTGAGAGAGAACCTCCATCCCTCAGCCTGGGCATTGAAAATGGGTCGTGGGTGGGTATTCCAGCATGCCAATGACCCAAAACACACAGCCAAGGCAACAAAGGAGTGGCTCAAGAAGCACATTAAGGTCCTGGGGTGGCCTAGCCAGTCTCCAGACCTTAATCCCATAGAAAATCTGTGGAGGGAGCTGAAGGTTCGAGTTGCCAAACGTCAGCCTCGAAACCTTAATGACTTGGAGAAGATCTGCAAAGAGGAGTGGGACAAAATCCCTCCTGAGATGTGTGCAAACCTGGTGGCCAACTACAAGAAACGTCTGACCTCTGTGATTGCCAACAAGGGTTTTGCCACCAAGTACTAAGTCATGTTTTGCAGAGGGGTCAAATACTTATTTCCCTCATTAAAATGCAAATCATTTTATAACATTTTTGACATGCATTTTTCTGGATTTTTTGTTGTTATTCTGTCTCTCACTGTTCAAATAAACCTACCATTGAAATTATAGACTGATCATGTCTTTGTCAGTGGGCAAACGTACAAAATCAGCAGGGGATCAAAAACTTTTTTCCCTCACTGTATTTTACTTTGTGTTTGTGGTGTTTCACTCATGACATTAGATCAGTTTTGGCTGCTAACTTGGCCCTTATCTTAAATATTTAATCTGTGTGTTTGGAGACATTGTGTCAGCATTGTTGTTGGGTCTCCTGTTAGTACATTTTATGTAGGGTAGCTAATGATCCATAATGTATGACATTCCTGGGAGTGTGTAAACTTGTATTTTTTATTAGCATAGCATTTTTGTATGTTTTCTATTGTTATGTTCTTGAAAATGTATCAATTTACCAATTCGGTCACTTGGCTACATTTGGGCAAATCGTGAAGGACACCTGGGTGACTTCATGCTAAATGTCATGTAGCTTACTCATTCTTCAAGTTATCAGTCTGAAACGTTGCACATACAATGTTGCCTTCTTGTGGACACCATCTAAATTGTATCCAGCTTCCAGGCTAAATGTGTGACCTTTCTAGTGCATTTCAGAAATGATGGTACAACAAAAATACAAAAATTTTTTGTTTTTTTCTTCTACCAGATCTATTGTGTTATATTCTCCTACATTCATTGCACATTTCCACAAACGTAAAAGTGTTTCCTTTCAATTGGTACCAAGAATATGCATGTCCTTGCTTCAGGGCTGGAACTACAGGCAGTTAGATTTGGGTATGTCATTTTAGGCGAAAATTTAAAAAACGGGGCTGATCCCTAACAAGATAAAAAGCATTAAAACCTGTTGGGGCTAGGGGGCAGTATTTTCACGGCCGGATACAAAATGTACCCGATTTAAACTGGTTACTACTCTTGCCCAGAAACGAGAATATGCATATTATTAGTAGATTTGGATAGAAAACACTCTAAAGTTTCTAAAACTGTTTGAATGGTGTCTGAGTATAACAGAACTCATATGGCAGGCCAAAACCTGAGAAGATTCCATACAGGAAGTGGCCTGTCTGACAATTTCTGGTCCTTCTGTTGCCTCTCTATCAAAAATACAGTATCTCTGCTGTTACGTGACACTTTCTAAGGCATCCATTGGCTCTCTGAAGGCGCCAGAAAGTGGATTGGGGTGTCTGCTGTCTCTGGGCAAGGTTCAGGAGCTCTGTTAGTGAGTGGTCAGCCTAGTGGCTCAGAGACAGGAGATGCGCGGTCACGAGACTACTCCATTTTTTTCTTCACCTGTTTGAATGAATACAAGGTTGTCCGATTGGAATATTAGCGCTATTTTACGAGGAAAACCTTATAAAAATTGATTTTAAACAGCGTTTGACATGCTTGAAAGTACGGTAAAGGAACATTTCTAATTTTTTTGTCACGAAATGCGTTCGCGCATCACCGTTTGGATAGTGACCTGAACAAAACTGAGGTATTTGGATAATAACTTTGAATTATTTGGAACCAAAACAACATTTGTTGTTGAAGTAGAAGTCCTGGGAGTGCATTCGGATGAAGAACAGCAAAGGTAATCCAATTTTTGTAATAGTAATTCTGAGTTTACTGAGCCTCGACGGTGGCGAGTGTCTGAATAGCTAGCCGTGATGGCCGAGCTATGTACTCAGAATATTGCAAAATGTGCTTTTGCCGAAAAGCTATTTTAAAATCTGACACCGCGATTGCATAAAGGAGTTTTGTATCTATAATTCTTAAAATAATTGTTATGTATTTTGTGAACGTTTATGCTCAGTAATTTAGTAAATTCACCAGAAGTTTTCGGTGGGTATGCTAGTTCTGAACATCACATGCTAATGTAAAAAGCTGTTTTTTGATATAAATATGAACTTGATTGAACAAAACATGCATGTATTGTATAACATAATGTCCTAGGAGTGTCATCTGATGAAGATCATCAAAGGATAGTGCTGCATGTAGCTGTGGTTTGGGTTTCTGTGACATAAATGTCTCTCAAACAGGTTGAAAGAGTATCTGGGATTGTTGGTCCACAAGGACCAGTCTTGTGTACCTGACCGCTCTATTGTTGACAACTTGTTTCTGATAAGAGATGTTTTAGACATTTGTAAACTGTCTGATGTAAATGTGGGTTTACTTTCTTTCGATCAGGAGAAAGCTTTTGATCGTGTGGACCACCAGTACTTGTTTAAAACAATGAAAGTCTTTGAGTTTGGGGATGTTTTTTTGTCGTGGATGAATTTACTGTATGCTGGGGCCTCGTGTATGGTGAAGGTGGGGGGTGGTTTGAGCTGCCCCATCCCCATCCAAAGGGGCATCAGGCAGGGATGCCCAATTTCAGGGCAGTTATACAGTCTGGCGATTGAACCAATGCTTTGTTTTTTAAGAGCGAAGCTTACTGGTTTCTCTGTGCCAGGTGTAATGAAGGGTCCCACGATAGCACTGTCTGCGTATGCAGATGACGTGACAGTTTTTATTACAGGGGCTGAGGATGTTAAGGTTCTCTCAAACGCTCTAAAGTTGTATGAGGGGGCCTCCTCAGCTAGAGTCAATTGGGGAAAGAGTGAAGCGCTGTGGGCAGGTCAGCTTCAGATGGGGTCTGCTCCACGGTTACCAGGGGGGCTTCAGTGGGGCAGAGATGGGATGAAGACTTTGGGGGTTTTTCTAGGCTCTGATGTCTTTCAGAAAAAGAACTGGGAGGGTGTAGTGGAGAAAGTGTGTGCCAGACTGTCAAGATGGAAATGGGTGCTGCCCCAGCTGTCTTATAGGGGTATTGGTAGCTAATAATCTTGCTGCCTCTACCCTGTGGCACAGACTAATGATTTTACAGCCACCAAAGGGTCTGATTCAAGAGCTTCAGAGGACCCTTGTCAATTTCTTCTGGTCTGGACAACACTGGATAAA
>NW_025547879.1:42500-45000 GCF_905237065.1 Salmo salar | reverse complement strand
TGGGATGACGACATTCTGTTTTTTCCCGGGCTCTGAGCGCCCATGGAAGACATAGGAAGTGTCACGTTAGAGCAGAGATCCTTAGTAAAAGATAGAGATGGCAAAGAAGTTCAAGAAATGGTCAGACAGGCGACTTCCTGTAAAGGAATCTCTCAGGTTTTGACCTGCCATTTGAGTTCTGTTATACTCACAGACACCATTCAAACAGTTTTAGAAACTTTGGAGTGTTTTCGATCCAAAGCCAATAATTATATGCATATTCTAGTTACTGGGCAGGAGTAGTAACCAGATTAAATCGGGTACGTTTTTTATCCAGCCGTGAAAATACTGCCCCCTAGCCATAACAGGTTAAGAAAAGAAAGAATCAAATAATGATTTGCTTGAAAGTTGCTTGAGGTAGTTGAGTCGTTGTGGGGTAACCTCAAGGCAACGGTGTGTTCTGTGGAAGAGTGTGGCTACCTTGTGTAATGGTGCATCTGTGTGCATTTTATGACATTTACGTGATGTGCTATTACTTCCCTCCGCAAAACACACAGTCTCCATAAATTATGTATGCTTGCCTGCTCGTAATGTGCCAAAAAAATTCCCAGTTTTTCCCAGTTGTCCTGCATCAGTGTTCCAGGGACACTTTCTGGCCAAGCATCCCTGGATGTTACCCGGAGGCTGACATGATCCGGTTCACTTCTCCCACGAGAGTGTGCATTTCCAAATCACTCCTCAACCCTTTGTTTCTATGCATTTGTTCATCTGGAACGTTCTGCTCAGCGTTCAAAACCATAATGCCCTCCAAGCCCATCTCTAAGCTGAGGATCCTGGGACTGAACCCCTCTCGCTGCAACTGGATCCTGGACTTCCGATGATGAGACAGCCTATAGGGAGGTCAGTGACTTGACAGTGTGGTTCCAGGAAAACAACATTTCCCTCACTGTAAGCAAGACTACAGGAAACGGAGGGCCGAGCACATCCACATCGACGGGGCTGTAGTGGAGTGGGTCGAGAGCTTCAAGTTCCTCGGTGTCCACATCACAAGGAACTAACATGGTCCACATACCAACACAGTCATGGTGAAGTCATGACAATGCCTCTTCCCCCTCAGGATGCTGAAAAGATTGGGCATGGGCCCTCAGATCCTCAAAAAGTTATACAGCTGCACCATTGAGAGTATCTGGACTGCCTGCATCACCGCTTGGTATGGCAACTGCTTGGCATCCGGCCTCAAAGCGCTACAGAGGGAAGTGTGTATGACTTAGTACAGCACTGGGGCAGAGCTCCCTGCCATGCAGGACCTCTATACCAGGTGATGTCAGAAGGTCCTAAACATTGTCAAAGACTACAGCCACCCAAGTCATAGACTGTTCACTGTGCTACTGTGCTGCTTGGACCTCTAAGCTGCAAGCGGTACCGATGCACCAAGTCTGGAACCAACAGGACCCTGAACAGCTTCTATCCTCAAGTTATGACTGTTAAATAGTTAACCAAATAGCTACCCAGACAATCTGCATTGACTCTTATTGCACTAACTCTTTTGACTCCTCACATATGCTGCTGCTACTGTTTATTATCTATCCGGTTGCCTAGTCACTTTATTCCTACCTCAATTACCTCGTATCCCTGCACATGGACTCTACAGGTACCCCGTGTATATAGCCAAGTTATCGTTACTCATTGTGTATTTGTATATTTTTCTCTCTGCATTGTTGGGAATGGCCCGGAAGTAAGCATATCAATGTTAGTTAACACGTATTATTTACAAAGCATGTGACAAATGAAACGTCATTTAATCATTACAATCGATCCAGGCACATTAAAAGATATTGAGCTTTGTTTCTGCTTTCGTTTAGAATCATGCAAAGTAATGACCTCGAGTGGAGACTGGATCCAGTTAAGCTGTCCCACTTCCTCTATGTTCTGGCTGTAATTAGAAGACCATGTAATGGAAGAGGTCTTTGAATGTGTTTGGGATGCTGTTTATGTTACAACTCCTAATCCTCACCATTGGAAAGACCTTAGGTTCCATAATGGTAAGAAGTCTAAAATAATCCCATGGGATGGAGAAATTCTCATGGACAGAGCTATGCTTTCTTTGCCCTTTCGTTCATTAACATGGTCTCTCTCTCTCTCTCTCTCTCTCTCTCTCTCTCTATATATATATATATCTCTATATATATCTATATATATCTCTCTCTCTATATATATATCTCTCTCTCTATATATATATCTATATATCTCTCTCTCTCTATATATCTATATATATCTCTCTCTCTCTATATATATCTCTCTCTCTATATATATATATCTATATATATATCTCTCTCTATATATATATATACATCTCTCTCTCTATATATATATATATCTCTCTCTCTCTATATATATATATATATATCTCTATATATATATATCTCTCTCTCTATATATATATATATATATATATCTCTCTCTATATTTATATATCTCTCTCTATATATATATATCTATATATATCTCTCTCTCTATATAT
>NW_025547879.1:0-37500 GCF_905237065.1 Salmo salar | reverse complement strand
TAATTTTGAGTGCGACTCCAAATCCAGACCTCCATGGGTAAATTGGATCTCCATTGATTATTTCTGTGTGATTTTGTTGTCAGCACATTCAACTATGTAAAGAAAAAAGTATTTAATAAGATTATTTATTTCATTCAGATCTAGGATGTGTTGTTTAAGTGTTCCCTTTATTTTTTTGAGCAGTATATATATATATATATATATATATATATATATATATATATATATATATATATATATATATATATCTTTCTCTATATATTCAGTGAGGGGAAAAAAGTATTTCATCCCTGCTGATTTTGTACGTTTGCCCACTGACAAAGAAATGGTCAGTCTATAATTTTAATTGTAGGTTTATTTGAACAGTGAGAGACAGAATAATAACAAAAGAATTCAGAAAAACGCATGTCAAAAATGTTATAAATTGATTGCATTTTAATGAGGGAAATAAGTATTTGACCCCCTCTCAATCAGAAAGAATACTGGCTCCCAGGTGTCTTTTATAAAGGTACCGAGCTGAGATTAGGAGCACACTCTTAAAGGGAGTGCTCCTAATCTCAGTTTGTTACCTGTATAAAAGACACCTGTCCACAGAAGCAATCAATCAATCAGATTCCAAACTCTCCACCATGGACAAGACCAAAGAGCTCTCCAAGGATGACAGGGACAAGATTGTAGACCTACACAAGGCTGGAATGGGCTACAAGACCATCGCCAAGCAGCCTGGTGAGAAGGTGACAACAGGTGGTGCTATTATTCGCAAATTGAAGAAACACAAAAGAACTGTCAATCTCCCTCGGCCTGGGGCTCCATGCAAGATCTCACCTCGTGGAGTTGCACTGATCACGAGAATGGTGAGGAATCAGCCCAGAACTACACGGGAGGATCTTGTCAATGATCTCAAGGCAGCTGGGACCATTGTCACCAAGAAAACAATTGTTAACACACTACGCCGTGAAGGACTGAAATCTGGTAGCACCCGCAACATTCCCCTGCTCAAGAAAGCACATATACATGCCCGTCTGAAGTTTGCCAATGAACATCTGAATGATTCAGAGGACAACTAGGTGAAAGTGTTGTGGTCAGATGAGACCAAAATGGAGTTCTTTGGCATCAACTCAACTTGCCGTCTTTGGAGGAGGAGCAATGCTGCCTATGACCCCAAGAACACCATCCCCACCGTCAAACATGGAGGTGGAAACATTATGCTTTGGGGGTGTTTTTCTGCTAAGGGGACAGGACAACTTCACCGCATCAAAGGGATGATGGACGGGGCCATGTACCGTCAAATCTTGGGTGAGAACATCCTTCCCTCAGCCAGGGCATTGAAAATGCGTCGTGGATGGGTATTCCAGCATGACATTGACCCAAAACACACGGCCAAGGCAACAAAGGAGTGGCTCAAGAAGAAGCACATTAAGGCCCTGGAGTGGCCTAGCCAGTCTCCAGACCTTAGTCCCATAGAAAATCTGTGGAGGGAGCTGAAGGTTCGAGTTGCCAAACGTCAGCCTCGAAACCTTAATGACTTGGAGAAGATCTGCAAAGAGGAGTGGGACAAAATCCCTCCTGAGATGTGTGCAAACCTGGTGGCCAACTACAAGAAACATCTGACCTCTGTGATTGCCAACAAGGGTTTCGCCACCAAGTACTAAGTCATGTTTTGCAGAGGGGTCAAATACTTATTTCCCTCATTAAAATGCAAATCAATTTATACTATTTTTCACATGAGTTTTTCTGGATTTTTTTTTTGTTATTCTGTCTCTCACTGTTCAAATAAACCTACCATTAAAATTATAGACTGATCATTTCTTTGTTAGTGGGCAAATGTACAAAATCAGCAGGGGATCAAATACTTTTTTCCCTCACTGTATCAATCTCTCTCTCTCTCTCTCTCTCTCTCGTAAACAGATCATTATAATGCAATAATGTTTTGCATTCAACTTTTTCACTAACCTAAATATGCTGCATTACCAACGAAATAAACAACAGTAGGCTTACTTGCAGTAATAATTTACACCCTTCAATTCAAAAGTCTGTTCACTTGTTAAATTCTAATGTATATTATAAACCCTGTCATCTGCGTAGAGCAAAAACTGTGAAATTATAATAGCCTATCTAATAGGCCCAATTAAAAGAGAGATGTGCATGGTAATTTGTTTTATGGCTCATGGACTCATCATGGTAAGAAAAGGTGAGGAATTTATTCTGCTATGGTTATGTAATATGTGTTATGCTAAATAATGCCTACGCAAGAAAATTCATATTACAGTATTCAGACGTAGCCTGCAAACTTCAATGGAAAATGTGAAAGGCTGTTCTACCGTTAATCTCTCTGGGCTAGGTGGCACCAAATCGTCCCACCTACGTAACAGCCAGTGTAATCCTGTGGCGCGTTATTCAAAAACCTTCAAAAATGCAAAAACTTCAATTTTTCAAACATATGACTATTTTACACCATTTTAAAGACAAGACTCTTGTTAATCTAACCACACTGTCCGATTTCAAAAAGGCTTTACAACGAAAGCAAAACATTAGATTATGTCAGCAGAGTACCAAGCCAGAAATAATCAGACACCCATTTTTCAAGCTAGCATATAATGTCACATAAACCCAAACCACAGCTAAATGTAGCACTAACCTTTGATGATCTTCATCAGATGACAACCCTAGGACATTATGTTATACAATACATGAATGTTTTGTTCAATCAAGTTCATATTTATATCAAAAACCAGCTTTTTACATTAGCATGTGACTAGCATGTGACTAGCATTCCCACCGAACACTGCCGGTGAATTTACTAAATTACTCACGATAAACGTTCACAAAAAGCATAACAATTATTTTAAGAATTATAGATACAGAACTCCTCTATGCACTCGATATGTCCGATTTTAAAATAGCTTTTCGGTGAAAGCACATTTTGCAATATTCTCAGTAGATAGCCCGGCATCACAGGGCTAGCTATTTAGACACCCAGCAAGTTTAGCACTCAGCAAAGTCACATTTACTATAAGAAAAATGTTATTACCTTTGTTGTCTTCGTCAGAATGCACTCCCAGGACTGCTACTTCAATAACAAATGTTGGTTTGGTCCAAAATAATCCATCGTTATATCCAAATAGCGGCGTTTTGTTCGTGCGTTCAAGACACTATCCGAAGTGTAAATAAGGGTGACGAGCATGGCGCAATTCGTGACAAAAAAATTCTAAATATTCCATTATCGTACTTCGAAGCATGTCAACCGCTGTTTAAAATCCATTTTTATGCAATTTTTCTCGTAAAAAAGCGATAATATTCCGACCGGGAATCTGCATTTAGGTAAACAGAGGAAAGAAAATAAAGCATTCGGTCGACTCGGGCACGCGCCTAAGCCCACAGTACTCTGATCGGCCACTTGCCAAACGCGATAAAGTGTTTCAGCCAGAGCCTGCCTCGATATCATTCAGCTTTTTCCCGGGCTCTGAGAGCCTATGGGAGCCGTAGGAAGTGTCACGTTATTGCAAAGATCCTCAGTCTTCAATAAAAAGAGCCAAGATAAAACACAACTTGTCAGACAGGCCACTTCCTGCATGCAATCTTCTCAGGTTTTGGCCTGCCATATGAGTTCTGTTATACTCACAGACACCATTCAAACAGTTTTAGAAACTTTAGGGTGTTTTCTATCCAAAGCCAATAATTATATGCATATTCTAGTTACTTTCAGAGACTTTCAAAACTTTCAAAACAACAAACCGAGCTCTTCCTTGTTCCGCGTTCAACACGTGATGTACTGGAGTTCGTTGAGTTATTTTTATTCTGCACTGTTTAAATACTCAGTAGTGTACGTTTGAAATGTTTTTATCATCTTTTGTAATTTTACGATAACTTACAGCCTTTTTTGCAACTCTTTTCTAAAGCTTGCTTTAGCAAAATCTCTATACTGTAATCATGTGTAAATCAGATAAAGTGAAGCTATAGCTATTCAGGTGGTGTTTGTGAGACAGCGAGAGAAAGAGGGACAGGAGACCTGGGTGTGAGAGAAGAGACAGTTGTGTGAATGATGGAGGAGAGGAGAGTGTGGGAGAACGTCAGGAGAGGTCTCCATCCTGGTCATTTCATCAGCCTCTGGAATCCACCTTAACTATCACACAATGTCTCCATGTGATATTATCACTCATTCAGTACTCAGACTACATTGGAACTGTGTACATGTAAGTCCAGGGTATATAACGTATGATGGTGATAGAAGAAATCCAAATGCCTTCATTTGATTTCATTGCTCTTCATTTCATTGATGATTTGAGTCCTTTTGAGTCATGACCACAAAGCACATTCCTCTATTCCTCTTTCCGTGCACCTGTGTGTGAGAGAGAGAAGAACAGAGGAAACGACTCCCCCCCTTCTCTTTCTCCAGTGATTTAAATCATTCCTCTCTCTCACTCTCTCCAAGCTGGCTGGCAACATTCCAGACCTCTCCTCTCCTGCACCTTCTCCTTGGTGCTCCCTCCATTCTTTCCCCTCCTCTGTCTGTCTGTCTCCCCCTCTCCCTCCCTCTTCCCAGTTTCTCCCCCTCGCTCCTCTGAGAGCGGGAGGCCACAGCGCCCATCACTCACCACCAGGTGATAACCAACACAAAGGGACCTTGGTGACTGGCCAAGCCCAGGCAGTATGCACCCCCCGCTGGGGAGGGTGAGGAGGAAAGTCTCCACCTCCTCCACTCCACCCCTCCACCACTCCCTGGATGATGAAAACCCTGTCAGACTGGATTACAGGAAGGAGCGGCGTGCGTCTGCAATATAAAAGTGATAGAAGTGATAAAAGCCAGTCACCCCACCTTTTTCGCTCTATTCTTTTGCCTCAGTCTCTTTTTGTGACTTCTACCTACTGATGATTCACCCTCTCAATCCTTTGGCTGGAATATTGGGTATCGCAAGGCCTTGTGTGTTCAGATGGTGTTTTAACATGTTAGCATGTTAGCATTTCGCGTATTCGAGGTTTTTTGTTAGGTGTTGGGATTTCATTCATCAGATTGGAGTTTGGTTGAAGGGTCTTGCCGTTCAGATTCCTAAAGGTGATTTAATAGACATGTTTACTGGTAGCGGTAGTATATTGAGTCAAGTAAAGAGAGCTGTTCTGCCTACTCAGATCAGTGGCATCACTGTAGCTCTGTGTGTGATCAGAGTGTTTAGGTTAGCGGGAGGAAGGAGAGTCGACTCTTTATAATTTAAATCAAATCAAACTAATTGTATTTGTCACATGTGTTGAGCACCGGTGTTGAGCTATTTGAGGTAATATGTACATGTAGGTAGAGTTATTAAAGTGACTATGCATAGATAATAACAGAGAGTAGCAGCAGCGTTCGGGGGGGCAATGCAAATAGTCTGGGTAGCCATTTGATTAGCTGTTCAGGTGTCTTATGGCTTGAGGGTAGAAGCTATTTAAATCCTCTGGCAATGGTGGATCCATGTTGGAGCTCACCAATGAAGCAACCAAAAAATTTCCTACGATCGCAAATATTGCCACAACGTAAAATACATAGATAATGTATTGATACTACACCTTGACTTTGACATTGGCACATTTCTAATGTGAAGGAATGTTTCTGACTCTGTGGGAGGGAAGGAGGGATGAGGTGAAAGAGAGAGACAGAAGAGAGGAATTGTGGGTGGCTGGGTGCTGCTATGGCACTGAAAGGGGGGTAATTCTTCCTAGCCTGGCACAACATTGGTCTCGCTTCACGGCGAAAGAAAATAGGCGCAAGGGAGGGGGTTAAAAAATCGATTTCATGGCCTGAGTCAGACAGAGCCCGAGGTAGGAATAGTTGGTCTGTATGTGTGTGTGTGTCTCTGTGAGCGAGTGTGCGTGTGTGTGTGTGTGTGTGTGTGTGTGTGTGTGTGTGTGTGTGTGTGTGTGTGTGTGTGTGTGTGTGTGTGTGTGTGTGTGTGCAAGTTTTGAAGGCTTCACAATGGCAGAGGTTGAGGGAGGGGGGATCAGAGTCTGAAGTCTGCATGTGGAAAAAAGAGACCACTCTTCAACTGTGTTGATTGTAGTCTATCAACATCATTAGCATCAAGGAAAATGACAAAAAGTGAGTATTTTGTTGCTGTTTGTTCTTTACCATGTCAATTTAAGAGGATCCTTAATGTTGCCCATTGTCTTTATGGGCCACAATCAGGCTAGGAATAAAGAACATTGATGCCTTTATTTTCCCAATTGGTAAATAGTTGAAGTAGAGGTGGGGAAATAAGAGGTAAATGGTAGAAATGTATTAATCTGAAAACTGGTTAAAATCTCAATCTAAAATCAACAATCTACAGGTTTTTAGATTTTTTGCAAATTCATAAAAAACAGAAACCTTATTTACATAAATATTCAGACACGTTGCTATGAGACTCGAAATTGAGCTCAGGTGCATCCTGTTTCCATTGATCATCCTTGAGATGTTTCTACAACTTGATTCGAGTCCACCTGTGGTAAATTCAATTAATTGGACATTATCTTGAAAGGCACACACCAGTCTATATAAGGTCACACAGTTGACAGTGCATGTCAGAGCAAAAACCAAGCCATGTCAAAGGAATTGTCCGTAGAGCTCCGAGACAGGATTGTGTTGAGGCACAGATCTGGGGAAGGGTATCAAAACATTTCTGCAGCATTGAAGGTCCCCAAGAGCACAGTGGCCTCCATTATTCTTAAATGGAAGAAGATTGGAAGCACAAACAATTCCTAGAGCTGGCCGCCCGGCCTAATTGAGCCATCGGGGGAGAAGGGCCTTGGTCAGGGAGGTGACCAAGAACCCGATGGTCACACTAACAGAGATCCAGAGTTCGTCTGAGGAGATTGGAGAACCTTCCAGAAGGACAACCATCTCTGCAGCATTCCACTCCAGACCAGATGGAAGCCACTCCTCAGTAAGGCACATGACAGCCTGCTTGGAGTTCACCAAAAGACACCTAAACGACTCTCAAACCATGAGAAACAAGATTCTCCGGTCTGATGAAACCAAGATTGAACTCTTTGCCTTAATGCCAAGCGTCATGTCTGGAGGAAACCTGGAACCATCCCTACGGTAAGCGTGGTGGTGGCAGTGTCATGCTGTGGGGAACTCTTTCAGCTGCAGGGACTGGGAGGATCGAGGGAAAGATGAATGGAGAAAAGTACAGAGAGATCCTTTATGAAATCCTGCTCCAGAGCGCTCAGGACCTCAGACTGGGGGCGAAGATTCACCTTCCAACAGGACAACGTCCCTAAGCACACAGTCAAGACAACACAGGAGTGGCTTTGGAACAAGTCTCTGAATGTCATTGAGTGGTCCAGACAGAGCCCGAATCTGATCGAACATCTCTGGAGAGACCTGAAAATAGCTGTGCAGCGACACTCCCCATCCAACCTGACAGAGCTTGAGAGGATCTCCAGAGAATAATGGGAGAATCTTCCCAAATACAGGTGTGCCAAGCGTGTAGCATCATGCTCAAGAAGACTCAAGGCTGTAATCGCTGCCAAAGGTGCTTCAACAAAGTAAAGGGTCTGAATACTTATGTAAATGTGATATTTCTGGGTTTTTTTCAAAACTGAACCTGTTTTTGCTTTGTCATTATGGGGTATTGTGTGTAGATTGATGAGGAAAAATAATGATGTAATCCATTTCAAAATAAGGCAGCAACGTAACTGTATGAACCGATGCTGGAGATGAGAAGCAGGTACGGAGAGTTGAACATTTAATTTAGCACAGATATGGAACAGGACAGGAACAGTGTCAGAACTGGCAAACGAAGACCTACGAACATTAATGCTGAAGCGGGGGACAACCTCGGGAACAGACAGATAAAGGGGAGGAAATAAACACAGGTGAGTGAGTTCAGGTGAGTGTAATGAATCGCTAATGCGCGTGACTAGGGGAGCAGATGTGCGTAATGATGGTGGCAGGAGTACATAACGCAGGGCAGCCTGGCACCCTCGAGTGCCATGGAGGGAGAGCGGGAGCAGGCGTGACAGTAACAAAATGTGGGAAAAGTCAAGGGTTCTGAATACTTTCCGAATGTACTGTAGATGTTGCGAAAACTCATAGTAGGTGTGGTGCTGTTGTATGAGGTCATAATTATACATAAACAAATCATGTTATCATTGTGGTGGCATGACCATTTTTTTACTCAAATTCTGAACAGTCCAAATAAAGTGCTTGTCACGTCCTGACCCTGGTAAGAGGTAATTTTCTATAGTAGAGTGGTCAGGGCGTGACAGGGGGGTGTTTTGGGTGTTTTTTTTGGTTTTCTGTTTCATTGTGGGTTTTCTAGATTTCTATTTCTAGGTTTTTGTTTCTATGTTTTGGCCAGGTATGGTTTCCAATCAGAGGCAGCTGTCTATCGTTGTCTCTGATTGGAAGCCATACTTAGGCAGCCTGTTTTTCATGTGTGGGTGTGGATAGTTGTTTTCCGTTTTGTCTACGTACCTGACGGAACTGTTGGCTGTCATTTTTGTTATTTTGTTTAAGTGTTATCATTAATAAAGGAATTATGAGCACTTTACACGCTGCGCCTTTGTCCCCTTTAGATGACCCTTGTGACATTACTTCAGGGAGCCCCTTGTCATGGCAATGCCTTCCAGTCTTCCAAAGCATTGTTTTGTGAGAGAAGTGATGGAAGACGACTCGGGGAAAAAAAGTTGAAAAGGAAAGAAGGGGTTGGTGTAGTCGCGGGAGAGAGGGCGAACACAGTGGATATCACACAAAGTTTTGCGACCTGTGATAAGTCAGTGCTGAAAATTTTAAATGAACACGCTGAAATTCGTTCCTCGCTTGTGTTCGCTTGTTCCTCATCTCAGGTGGACACGTGGTTTCAATCGGACATTCGCCAGACCCCTTCACTCGCTTTCTTTCTCTCTCTTTCTTTCTTCCTTCCACCTCTATCCCCTTCTCATTATCCCCCTATACAGTACTACCCCTTACTCTCTTCCAATCAATCCTCCTATTTCTTCTCCCACTCCTTCCCCTTCTGTCTCTTTCCCAACACTCGGGAAACACCTCGGCCAACACCTCGGCCGATCTCTCAATTGTCACCTCACTCTCTTCCCTCCGACTCTCTCCGCCTTCGTCATGGCATCACATTTAATGTTGTGACAGAGAAGAAAGAAAGAGATATGTGGGAAGGAGAGGGAGAGAGAGAGAGAGGGAGATAACAGGCCAATGAAGAGGTGAGAAAAAGTGACTTTACCTCACCTTTTCATTGGCCCATTATCTCCCAACTCTCTCTCTCCCACATATCTCTTTCTTTCTTCTCTTTCGCAACATTACATGTGACTCACCACCTGGATTCGGTCTTATGTAACAAAATGTGAAATTGTGTTTTTTTACATTGGATAAAAGTAGAGACTCAGAGCTGCAAAATGGTATATCATACACTGCATTTGAGGAACAATGGGAAAGTAATTCTGCATTGAACGTTGATCAATTCGTAAACTCACTAATGAGAAAATCGCCTTTGAATGTTTTGGTATCTTGTGAAGAGCTCTTCTATATCTACACCCATTTAGCATCATTCACACCATCTTAACCATTAGCCCTACGTTCAAACGGCTCTCCTGTGAAGTCATGACTTGCGACATACGCCTAGTTTCCTGAATCGGGTCACAAATGTGTGTGCTGTCAATACAGCGCGTGTTACTTTTAGTACCATGCCCCACTATCCCACCTCTTTGAGAAACCCTTGGATTTTGGCCTAACTGGGTACAATATCATGTCTGCTGCCACACTCCCAGCCCTATTCCTGGTGAAGTGGAACAATGTGTGGAAGAGGAGATTTTCAGATTCTGGTTCCCAGCCCTAGTTCTGTGTCCCAGCTGTGAGGGGTTTGATGGTTGGCTGAGTTCAGTCCGCAATAACAACCTCTCCACTTCACTGCTGGATTAGAGGTACTGTGTACTGGGAATCAAAGGGGAGGACAGCCGATGTGGAGAGAACGGAGGACTGGTGTGTATCCACCAATGTGAGATCTGAGATGTGGAGATATTATGACAGTGGGGCACTGGGGTACAGAGGATTTCAACGTACACAGCATACTTGTTATTATCTATTTATTTCTCGTTTTTTATCTATTTTTCTATTTAGACTCTCGTTAATCTAACCACATTGTCCGATTTCAAAAAGGCATTACACCGAAAGCAAAACATTAGATTATGTCAGGAGAGTACCCTTCCAAAAATAATCACACAGCCATTTTCAAAGCAAGCATATATGTCACAAAAACCAAAACCACACTAAATGCAGCACTAACCTTTGATGATCTTCATCAGATGACACTCCTAGGACATTATGTTATACAATACATGCATATTTTGTTCAATCAAGTTCATATTTATATAAATATATATATTATGTATATTTTACGTTAGCATGTGATGTTCAGAACTAGCATACCCACCGCAAACTTCCGGTGAATTTACTAAATTACTCACGATAAACGTTCACAAAAAACACAACAATTATTTTAAGAATTACAGATACAGATCTCCTTTATGCAATCGCGGTGTCAGATTTTAAAATAGATTTTCGGTGAAAGCACATTTTGCAATATTCTGAGTAGATAGCCCGGCCATCACGGCTAGCTAATTTGACACCCACCAAGTTTGGCCCTCACCAAACTTAGATTTACTATAAGAAAAATTGGATTACCTTTCCTGTTCTTCGTCAGAATGCACTCCCAGGACTTCTACTTCAATAACAAATGTTGTTTTGTTTCGAAATAATCCATAGTTATATCCAAATAGCTCCGTTTTGTTCGTGCGTTCAAGTCACTATCCGAAGGGTGACGCGCCGGCGCATTTCGTGACAAATTTTTTTTCCAAATATTCCATTGCCGTACTTCGAAGCATGTTAAACGCTGTTTAAAATACATTTGTATGCGATTTTTCTCGTAAAATAGCGATAATCTTCCAACCGGGCGACGTTGTGTTCATTCAAACACTGAAAGACAAAAATTGAGTCGTCTCGTGCACGCGTGCCTCAGTGTCATTGTTCTCAGAAGGACCACTCACAAAAAACCCTGCTGTTTTTCGCCCAGAGACTGGAGAGCTCTCATTCCACTTTCTGGCGCCTTCCTAGAGCCAATGGAAGCCTTAGAAAATGTCACGTTACAGCAGAGATGCTGTATTTTTGATAGAGATGCCCTAGAAGGAGAACAAATTGTCAGACAGGGCACTTCCTGTATAGAATCTTCTCAGGTTTTGGCCTGCCATATGAGTTCTGTTATACTCACAGACACCATTCAAACAGTTGTAGAAACTTTAGAGTGTTTTCTATCCAAATCTACTAATTATATGCATATTCTAGTTTCTGGGCAGGAGTAGTAACCATATTAAATCGGGTATGTTTTTTATCCGGCCGTGAAAATGCTGCCCCCTATCCCAAACAGGTTTTAAGGTTTCGAGGCTGACGTTTGGCAACTCGAACCTTCAGCTCCCTCCACAGATTTTCTACGGGATTAAGGTCTGGAGACTGGCTAGGCCACTCCAGGACCTTAACCTCTTGGGGCTAGGTGGGACGCTAGCGTGCCACCCGTGGTGCACTCCATCAACAGCAGGTGCATTTCAAGAGCGGCAAATTTGAATCCAAATAAATGTCAAAATTCAAATTTTTCAAAAATACAACTATGTTACACCATTTGAAAGATAAACATCTCCTTAATCTAACCACGTTTTACGATTTCAAAAAGGTTTTACGGCGAAAGCATAAATTTAGAGTATGTTAGGACAGTACATTTACAAGAGTTGTGTGTAATGTTTTGTCAAGTCAAAGACAGGGTCACCAAAACCATAAAACCAGCTAAAATGATGCACTAACCTTTTACAATCTCCATCAGATGACACTCCTAGGACATTATGTTAGACAATGCATGCATTTTTAGTTCTATCAAGTTCATATTTATATACAAAAACAGCGTTTTACTATGGCATTGATGTTGAGGATATCGTTTCCCTCCAATAACCGGCAGTCAAGTCAGCGTCAGAAATTAAATAATTAAAATTAGAAAACATTGGTAAAATATTATATTGTCATTTAAAGAATTATAGATTTACATCTCTTGAACGCAATCAACTTGCCAGATTTAAAAATAACCTTACTGGGAAATCACACTTTGCAATAATCTGAGCACTGCGCCCAGAAAAATACGCGTTGCGATACAGACTAGACGTCATGTTGGGGAGATCTAAAATCGAAAATACTATGTAAATAATCCATTACCTTTGATTCTCTTCATCAGATGTCACTTCCAGGTATCACAGGTCCATAACGAATGTAGTTTTGTTCAAAAAAGCTCATCATTTATGTCCAAAATCTCCGTCTCGTTAGCACATGATGTAAGCCAGCCGGACTTCCGTCATGAACGAGGGGAAAAAATATATTTCCGTTCGTTCAAACATGTCAAACGTTGTATAGCATAAATCATTAGGGCCTTTTTAACCAGAACATGAATAATATTCAAGGTGGACGAATGCATACTCTTTTATAACGTATTGGAACGAGGGTACCCAACATGAAGTAGCGCGCCAGGTGTCTAATGGGACATCACCGTTCCATGGCTCTTGTTCGGTCAGATCTCCCTCCAGAAGACTCAAAACACTTTGTAAAGGCTCGTGACATCTAGTGGAAGCAATAGGAAGTGCCAAAATATTCCTAAACCCCTGTGTTTTTCAATGGGATAGGTTTAAAGTCAATACAACACATCAGGTATCCACTTCCTGTCAGAAAATGTCTCAGGGTTTTGCCTGCCAAATGAGTTCTGTTATACTCACAGACACCATTCAAACAGTTTTGGAAACTTTAGAGTGTTTTCTATCCATATATAATAAGTATATGCATATTCTAGTTACTGGGTAGGATTAGTAACCAGATTAAATCGGGTACATTTTTTTTATCCAGACGTGCAAATGCTGCCCCCTAGACCCAACAGGTTAATGTGCTTCTTCTTGAGCCACTCCTTTGTTGCCTTGGCCGTGTGTTTTGGGTCATTGTCATGTTGGAATACCCATCCACGACCCATTTTCAATGCCCTGGCTGAGGGAAGGAGGAGCTCACCCAAGATTTGACGGTACATGGCCCCGTCCATCGTCCCTTTGATGCGGTGAAGTTGTCCTGTCCCCTTAGCAGAAAAACAACCCCAAAGCGTAATGTTTCCACCTCCATGTTTGACGGTGGAGATGGTGTTCATGGGGTCATAGGCAGCATTCCTCCTCCTCCAAACACGGCGAGTTGAGTTGATGTCAAAGAGCTCCATTTTGGTCTCATCTGACCACAACACTTTCACCAGTTGTCTTCTGAGTCATTCATTTTTACAGGTAACAAGCTGCGGTTAGGAGCACTCCCTTTAAGAGTGTGCTCCTACTCTCAACTCGTTACCTTTATAAAAGACACCTGGGAGCCAGAAATCTTTCTGATTGAGAGGGGGTCAAATACTTATTTCCCTCATTAAAATGCAAATCAATTTATAATATTTTTGACATGCGTTTTTCTGGATTTTTTTGTTGTTATTCGGTCTCTCACTGTTCAAATAAACCTACCATTAAAATTATAGACTGATCATCTCTTTGTCAGTGGGCAAACGTACAAAATCAGCAGGGGATCAAATACTTTTTTCCCTCACTGTATATATATATATATATATATATATAGAGAGAGAGAGAGATAGATATATATATAGAGAGAGATATAGCAGGCAGACATCAAAGCACAACTCCGGTGCACAGAGAGCGTTGTCTTGTTTTGCACGCTTTGTACAAAATAATAAAACGCAGTACTACAGGATATTTCTTAAAGTAGCTCTTTATTAGCTAGCTACAACTGGCATGTTCACCTATCTCCAACCATGATCAACTGACCATGACCTAACCATCTGGGTGGTCTTAACCAATCATAGCACAGTATGATACGGCGGTAAAATGCATCCAATGATAATTCAGTATGTTTACACATATGAATATTACTTCCCCCTTCTTTTAAACAAAAGAAAATGTTTACATATTCTAAGCGTTTCTTTTGAAAACATGCTCTGCAGTTTGAACTTAAGGTAAGTTACCATTTATATTGCATACTACACCAACTGAATCAACATAGACTCTGAAACAATGATCCAACATACTATTACTTTTCGAACAAGGGATTCTCAGCAACTCAGCTTTCACTGTAGAAATGACATCTTAACATTTCAAACAAATACAATACCAAAGCATTTCAAGTGAACTTTCAATAACAAGTTTACAGTCTGGAACACTTTTAGGGCAGCGATCTGCCTACACCCTTTGACATTCCACAGGTCTAGGATAGCTCTGGGCTTGACCTCTCTTCCTGACCTTGTGCGATATGATGCTGAGCATGCTTCTGTGTCAGTCAACAGCTCTTGTGGTGTTGCAGGTAAGTATGGTGTATGTTGTGCTGTGTGTGTGTTTAGTCCATCACGTTCTTTTTCAGGGGAACAGTTCATCTCATCAGTGTGTTGTTCTTTTGTGTTCAGTAAGTGACGACGATTGCGGCGGTACACCGCTCCTTCTGCGGTGTGGACGTGATATGAGCGTTCAGTGTCAACTGGCTGGATGACGACTGCTGGCTTCCAGAGGCCATGCTCCTGGATTCTAACTGACTCTCCATCGATTAGTGGTGGCAGTGGTCTAGCTGACCTGTCGTAGTATCGCTTTTGTTGTTGTTGTCTCTGTGCACATTTTTCATGCATTTCCTTGTAGCTGACGACCTCAGGTTGCAGCTGCTGGTTGGTGCTGGGAAGGATTGAGCGAAGTCTGCGGCTCATCAACAAGCTGGGCTGGTGATTTGAAGTTGTCAACTGGAGTGTTGCAGTATTCAAGGACACTGAGGTAGGGGTCTCTCTTGTCTGCTTTTGCTTTGTCCATGAGTGATTTAGCAATCTGCACAGATTTTTCAGCAAGGCCATTACTTTGAGGGTAATGTGGGCTTGTGGTGACGTGTAAACTCCCATGCTTTTGTGAAGGATTCAAACTCATTTGATTTGTAACAGGGCCCATTGTCAGATATTAAAGTCTCTACAATGCCATGCCTGGCAAAGGCTGCTTTCAGCTTGTGTATCACAGCTGTAGATGTGGTGCTGTGAAGCTTGTCAAGTTCGAAGTATCTGCTGTAGTAGTCCACTGTTACGATGTAGTCCTCGTTGTTCCAGGTGAACAGATCTTATTTTCCTTATTTATTGTAAACTTGTTTTCTGTGCTGCTAGAGCTTCCCTGGTCAACTCTAAGTGCTGTTATTGTGAAGTGGAAACGTCTAGGAACAACAGCAGTGAGGCCGCGAAGTGGTAGGCCACACAAGCTAACAGAACGTAGCCAAGTGCTGAAGCTTGTATCAATCACTACCAAGTTCCAAACTACCTCTGGAAGCAGCATAAGCACAATAACTGTTCGTCGGGAGCTTCATGAAATGGGTTTCCATGGCCGAGCAGCCACACACAAGCCTAAGATCACCATGCGCAATGCCAAGCGTTGGCTGGAATGGTGTAAAACTCAACCCAATTAGACTCTGGAGCAGTGGAAACGCATTGTCTGGAGTGATGAATCATGCTTCACCAATTGGCAGCCCAACAGACGAATCTGGGTTAGGCAGTTGCAGGAGAACGCTACCTGCCCCAATGCATAGTGCCAACTGTAAAGTTTGGTGGAGGAAAAATGGTCTGGTGATGTTTTTCATGGTTCAGGCTAGGCCCCTTTGTTTCAGTGAGGGGAAATCTTAACCCTACAGCATACCATGACTTTCCAGATGATTCTGTGCTTCCAACATTGTAGCAACAGTTTTGGAAAGGCTCTTTCCTGTTTCAGCATGGCAATGCCCCCGTGCACAAAGCGAGGTCCACACAGCAATGGTTTCTCGAGATCGGTGTGGAAGGCATTGACTGGCCTGCACAGAGTCCTGACCTCAACCCCATCAAACACCTTTGGGATGAATTAGTATGCCAACTGCGAGCAGGTCTAATCGCCCATCCTCAGTGCCCGACGTCAATAATGCTCTTGTGGCTGAATGGAAGCAAGTTCCCGCAGCAATGTCCCAACATCTAGTGGAAAGCCTTCCCAGAAGAGTGGAGGCTGTTATAGCAGCAAAGGAGGGACCAACTCCATATTAATGCCCTTGATTTTGGAATGAGATGTTCGACAAGCAGGTGTCCACATACTTTTGGTCATGGACTGTTGGTCATGTAGTGCACATACAGTACACACAGATTTTTACAAGTGACTGAGATTTCCATTGTGGTCCTTCACTCTGTCTGCCGAGTTCTTTCTCTTTGCTCTTGTTTCCTTATTAGGATCTTGGTGGGCGAAGCGGGGAGGGTCGTCAGCGAAATGGGACACAACTGGGCTTGTGTGTGTCCTTGGGTGTGTCTTCATTCATTGAGGAGACTCTCTCCACGCAGACACACTGTTGGATTTTAGTTGTGGCATTTTTGTGGCTGGTTTGTATGCTTTAGATGCTTTGGCACCTTTAAACACCCTTCATTATCACATCTATGCACACAACCACTCACTTACACTACTGACTACACACACCATTGTTGCTTGTTTTTAGTTTACTTTAGTTAATAAATATATTTTGTTATTCCTTTATCGCCACGTTGTCTCCCTTTTTGTTAAGGCTACGAGCCGGTTTGTGACAATATAAATACATATACAATTGCATAGATACAGACACATTACAGAAATAGAGACAAAAAAAATCTCAACCTCCAGATGAGTATGAGGGGGGAGTTTAAGTACAATTCTTACAAGCTTATTTGGCTGGTAGCTTAGATGTTTTGGGCTGCTGTTGAACCATGATGTGCAGGCATAATCAAGGTGACACTGGACTATCGCACTTGCCAGAGTCTTTAGTGTGTCTGTATCTAGGTTTTCATCCAATAAGCGACAGATTTTCATGCAAATATTAAAAAATCTCAATAAAAACAATATGTCATTTAGAGTTTCATTTAGGAAAATTTGGCTCCGGACAACGTGACAGGAAACATAATTTACAGCACATTTGCATTCAGCCAGTACCATCAAATGAGGGATGCTGAACAAATAAGCCACATTTACGTGTGCTTAAACAGCATAAAACAAATTACAAAAACACTATTCCTTGTTTCGATGTGTAGCATATGCAAAATGTTATAGCTTATTGGTTTCTTGGCTACTTTCCTAAAACAATTGTTCATCTCACAGATGGAGTCAGAGATTTGAGCACAAATTGTATCAGGGCATTGCATGCATAGGCCTATAGGCTTAGGTGTCCACTGTTTGATATTCATATTTTAATATATAGCCTATATAAACTTAGTCCTAACCCCAGAGAGATAGATAGAGATATGCCGGTGGCATGCTACGACCCCGACAACTTTTTATGACCCAATTCAGGAAACTAGGTTTATGTCGCAAGTCACAACTTCACAGGAGAGCCGTTCTCTGCCATAGAAGGCTTCTGTCATTTTGAGCTTGTCAGTCTGTGTTGGTAATCCTGTCAAACACAGCTTTTTTTAATGTATTGTGTAGTGGAGCTGCATGAGTGTTGCTCTCCACTTTCTGGAGGATCAAGTTTTAAAATCAGTGGAATTAGAGTATGATAGCTAAAGAGATGGAAAAAGGGCAACTGTGGCATGGCATTCCTGACAGGGAGACGCTTCCTTCATGCATGAGGATGTATACAGGTAAGATAGTCTGGCGATGGCTAGCTACATTTTCAGATATTACACATTTTCAAATGTTGACAGAAAGTGGTTTCATTTCAAGCTAAAGTGTACTGTTAGCTAGCTAGCTAACGTTAGCTGACGTTATTATTTGTATCCCAGAGCTGTTTGCTTTTCTAGTTAGAGCCTAATGTTAGCTAGCTAACATTGAACCTGGTCGGTTAGCTCCCAACAGTGTGGCATTGTTGGCACTGTTCATTGTTGTTTAACTAGCTAGTGTTAGCTGGCTGGCTCGTTAGCTAACGTTACGTGACGTGTGTACAACATCTGTTGAATATGGCCGGTGTCAGTAAACGGCTGCAAAATCGTAATGAAATTGTTGCCAGCAGAGCTGGTTAGGCTTTTTCATGTTATCCAGAAGTAAACAAAACATCGGCCAGAGCATCAAGTTTGCGCTCCAAAAGCACTCCGTGATGGGTCGGGCTAATGCTAAAGCGGGTGTGAACCATGCGGAATGGGTGTAGACAAAGAGGGGACTCTTCACTAGATACCAAAACATTCATAGGCGATTTTCTCAAAAGTGAGTTTACAAATTGATCAACTTTCAAAGCAGAATTACTTTCCCATTGTTCCTCAAATGCAGTGTATGATATAGCCTTTTGTAGCTCTGAGTCTCTACTTTTATCTAATGTAAAAAACATTTCAAATTTTGCTACATAAGTCCGAATCCAGGTGGTGAGTCACATTTCTTTGTCAGATGTCTACTGCATCTGCTATACAGATATAGACGTACAGAAGGAGGCTAATTCATACATTTTCAATCAGAATATTTTGTATAAAGATAAGCATTATAGTATTAGATTATAGCAGTAACTCTGGTAGGACTCAAACAGTCTGGACAACTGACAGAGTTAGGGGCGCACTGCCCTCATATCATAGGTCTGCAGTAGCTAAAGCTTATAATAGCCATACCATACCAAACATTTCTAAACTTTATTAGGGTAATATCAAAAGTAAGTCAAGACATTGTTTATAGGGAAAATGCAAGCAGAAGAGCGGATGTAAACTAGGGGAAAAAAACACGCTACCATCCCCTGTGCCCAATGAAAACACACAACCCCTCCAAAGCAAAAAAAAAAATGTATAACCCTCCCCTATTTTGGACCATCCCTCCCCCACAGTAAACTTCGAACTGTCCATAAATGGACTCATTGCATTTAAAATCAGAGGATGACACAAGGTTTTACAACTTATTTATTTTGTGGCCCTCTGGTTTTGATTTTTCCTCATAAGTTGTGCCAATGCTATTCAACTGCAGCTTTAAAGAGACTGTGTGCAATGTTTCAATAATATTTAATTTATAAATTTAATCTCAACGATTGGCTAGAAGTCCACACACCTGGTTGACTGAGTCACTGATTAGGAAGAATAGGATGAGAGATAGCATACCATAGATTCCGATTCTATTTCATCAGACATAGTGGCCCTGAGAGAAAAGCTGCAGATATCCCCTGGCTCACTGTTTCAACCTTTCTAACCTTAGCCCATGACTTGTGCTAATTTGATCAACTAAGTAATTTGTGGTTTGGATTAGGTTTAGATCATACTTAGCAGTCATGATACGAAGGCAGCGCAGAACGCTTTAAGCCAGACATCGACTCTCCTTGTAAAGAGATACTCTATACTTTTCTGCACCATTGGCAAGCATGATTGGCCCCAATTTGGACGGTTACAGCCAATGTTAACAACTTGAACAAATTGATGACTGGGTTTAAATTTGCAGTTGACCTCATTTTGATCTTATTGATCCGAATCAGACGGGACGCCACTGTCAAAGTATGAGGATATGTGTGTGGTTAATAGGGGAGAGAATGATGCAAGAATGGAGTGTGTGTGTGTGTGTGTGTGTGTGTGTGTGTGTGTGTGTGTGTGTGTAGGGTCTCCAATCAAAAACGCATATTTTGACCAATGGGTGAAAGATCGTCAGTCCAAAATAGATCTGAGTTTTTATCGTTGTAGGATGGCCAAAATTAGGGTGACTAAATCAATGGAGGCCAGAGAAAAGGAAGTGGTTAAAAATAAGGAAAATTCAAAATGTAGCTTTTTGCGAGATGTGGAAACAACTTTGAAGATGACTACCACAATATGTAAAATCCTCAAAAGTTTCTGTGAGAAAGCTGCACCACTCTGTCAACAGAGCTCTGTGCTTATTATCGGATGTATTAGGTTACGAAATCTGACTTTTTGCATATACTGTTAAAAAATGCTCAGAAAGACCCCACTGAATGATTCAGAACATGAATAATCATATTTGTCTCGGTAAAATGTATTTTATAACGTAAGTAAGCTAAATTTCATCACCAAAGAGCATTTTCACACACTCTGGGCAGAGTGGGTAGTGCTGAGCGATTAACTTAAACGTCTGTTATTTTTCGGTTTAAAAAACGGTTTAAAAAACAGTTCAATTATTTGAATTCCATTTCGTTCGTTTTTTTAATTCTGTGAACTTAATGCTATGCTGCAGTTTCTCTAGAGATAAATCCGATCAAACCCGGACTGTGGTCCTGTGTGGCTCAGTTGATAGAGCATGGTGTTTGCAATGCCAGAGTTGTGGGTTCAATTCCCATGGGGGACCAGTACAGAATAAAATATTTAAAAAAATGTATGAAATGTATGCATTCACTACTGTAAGTCGCTCTGGATAAGAGCGTCTGCTAAATGACTAAAATGTAAAAAATGTGCGATATAGTATTTTTTTTTTTTTCACCTTTATTTAACCAGGTAGGCAAGTTGAGAACAAGTTCTCATTTACAATTGCGACCTGGCCAAGGTAAAGCAAAGCAGTTCGACAACATACAAAAACACAGAGTTACACATGGAGTAAAACAACATACAATCAATGATACAGTAGAAAGAAATAAGACTATATACAATGTGAGCAAATGATGTGAGATAAGGGAGGTAAAGGCAAAAAAGGCCATGGTGGCAGAGTAAATAAAGTATAGCAAGTAAAACACTGGAATGGTAGATTTGTTATTTGAAGAAAGTTCAAAGTTAAAATTCAAATAATATGGTGAAAAGGAGCAAAATAAATAAAATAAATAAATAAAGTAGGGGAAGCGGTAGTAGTTTGGGCTAAATGATAGATGGGCTATGTACAGGTGCAGTGATCTGGGAGCTGCTCTGATAGCTGGTGCTTAAAGCTAGTGAGGGAGATAAGTGTTTCCAGTTTCAGAGATTTTTGTATTTCGTTCCAGTCATTGGCAGCAGAGAACTGGAAGGAGAGATGACCATAGGAGGAGTTGGCTTTAGGGGTGACCAGAGAGATATACCTGCTGGAGCGTGTGCTACAGGTGGGTGCTGAAATGGTGACCAGTGAGCGGAGATAAGGGGGGACTTTACCTAGCAGGGTCTTGTAGATGACCTGGAGCCAATGTATTTGGCGACGATTATGAAGCGAAGGCCAGCCAACGAGAGCGTACAGGTCGCAGTGGTGGGTAGTATATGGGGCTTTGGTGACAAAACGGATGGCACTGTGATAGACTGCATCCAGCTTGTTGAGTAAGGTATTGGAGGCTATTTTGTAAATGACATCGCCGAAGTCGAGGATTGGTAGGATGGTCAGTTTTACGAGGGTTAGTTTGGCAGCATGAGTGAAGGATGCTTTGTTGCGAAATAGGAAGCCAATTCTAGACTTAACTTTGGATTGGAGATGATTGATGTGAGTCTGAAAGGAGAGTTTACAGTCTAACCAGACACCTAGGTATTTGTAGTTGTCCACAAATTCTAAGTCAGAACCGTCCAGAGAAGTGATGCTGGACAGGCGGGCAGGTACAGACAGCGATCGGTTGAAGAGCATGCATTTAGTTTTACTTGTATTTAGGAGCAGTTGGAGACCACGGAAGGAGAGTTGTATGGCATTGAAGCTCGCCTGGAGGGTTGTTAACCTGTTAGGGCTAGGGGGCAGTATTTGCACGGCTGGATAAAAAAATGTACCCGATTTAATCTGGTTACTAATCCTACCCAGTAACTAGAATATGCATATACTTATTATATATGGATAGAAAACACCCTAAAGTTTCTAAAACTGTTTGAATGGTGTCTGTGAGTATAACAGAACTCATTTGGCAGGCAAAACCCTGAGACAGATTCTGACAGGAAGTGGATACCTGATGTGTTGTATTACCTTTAAACCTATGCCATTGAAAAACACAGGGGCTGAGGAATATTTTGGCACTTCCTATTGCTTCCACTAGATGTCACCAGCCTTTACAAAGTGTTTTGAGTCTTCTGGAGGGAGATCTGACCGAACAAGAGCCATGGAACGATGATGGCCCATTAGACACCTGGCGCGCGAGTTCATGTTGGGTACCCTCGTTCCAATACGTTATAAAAGAGAATGCATTCGTCCACCTTGAATATTATTCATGTTCTGGTTAAAAAGGCCCTAATGATTTATGCTATACAACGTTTGACATGTTTGAACGAACGTAAATATATTTTTTCCCCTCGTTCATGAAGTGAAGTCCGGCGGGCTTAGATCATGTGCTAACAAGACGGAGATTTTTGGACATAAATGATGAGCTTTTTTTGAACAAAACTACATTCGTTATGGACCTGTGATACCTGGAAGTGACATCTGATGAAGATAATCAAAGGTAATGGATTATTTACATAGTATTTTCGATTTTAGATCTCCCCAACATGGCGGCTAGTCTGTATCGCAAAGCGTATTTTTCTGGGCGCAGTGCTCAGATTATTGCAAAGTGTGATTTCCCAGTAAGGTTATTTTTAAATCTGGCAAGTTGATTGCGTTCAAGAGATGTAAATCTATAATTCTTTAAATGACAATATAATATTTTACCAATGTTTTCTAATTTTAATTATTTAATTTGTGGTGCTGACTTGAATGCCGGTTATTGGAGGAAACGATTTCCTGAACATCAACGCCACAGTAAAACGCTGTTTTTGGATATAAATATGAACTTGATAGAACTAAAAATGCATGCATTGTCTAACATAATGTCCTAGGAGTGTCATCTGTTGGAGATTGTAAAAGGTTAGTGCATAATTTTAGCTGATTTTATGGTTTTGGTGACGCCTGTCTTTGAATTGGCACAACATTACACACAACTCTTGTAAATGTACTGTCCTAACATACTCTAAATTTATGCTTTCGCCGTAAAACCTTTTTGAAATCGGAAAATGTGGTTAGATTAAGGAGATGTTTATCTTTCAAAGGGTGTAAAATAGTTGTATGTTTGAAAAATTTGAATTTTGACATTTATTTGGATTCAAATTTGCCGCTCTTGAAAATGCACCTGCTGTTGATGGAGTGCACCACGGGTGGGACGCTTGCGTCCCACCTAGCCCATAGAGGTTAACCTCTCTAGGCTAGGCGGGACGAATTCGTCCCACCTACGTAACAGCCACTGCTATCCTGTGGCGCGATTTTCAAAACCTTAAAAATCCTATTACTTCAATTTCTCAAACATATGACTATTTTACAGCCATTTAAAGACAAGACTCTCGTTAATCTAACCACACTGTCCGATTTCAAAAGGCTTTACAACGAAAGCAAAACATTAGATTATGTCAGCAGAGTACAAAGCCAGAAATAATCAGACACCCATTTTTCAAGCCAGCATATAATGTCACCAAAACCCAGAAGACAGCTAAATGCAGCACTCACCTTTGATGATCTTCATCAGATGACAACCCTAGGACATTATGTTATACAATACATGCATGTTTTGTTCAATCAAGTTCATATTTATATCAAAAACCAGCTTTTTACATTAGCATGTGACGTTCAGAACTAGCATACCCCCCCGCAAACTTCCAGGGAATTCGCTAACATTTTACTAAATTACTCACAATAAACGTTCACAAAAAGCATAACAATTATTTTAAGAATTATAGATACAGACCTCCTCTATGCACTCGATATGTCCGATTTTAAAATAGCTTTTTGGTGAAAGCACATTTTGCAATATTCTAAGTACATAGCCCAGGCATCACGGGCTCGCTATTTAGACACCCGGCAAGTTTAGCACTCACCATAATCATATTTACTATTATAAAAGTTTGATTACCTTTTGTTGTCTTCGTTAGAATACACACCCAGGACTGCTACTTCAATAACAAATGTTGGTTTGGTCCAAAATAATCCATCGTTATATCCGAATAGCGGCGTTTTGTTCGATGCGTTCCAGACACTATCCGAAATAGTAAAGAAGTGTCGCGCGCATGGCGCAATTCGTGACAATAAAATTCTAAGTATTCCATTACCGTACTTCGAAGCATGTCAACCGCTGTTTAAAATCAATTTTTACGACATTTTTCTCGTAGAAAGCGATAATATTCCGACAGGGAATCTCCTTTTCGGCAAACAGAGGAAAAAATCCCAAAGGCGGGGCGGTCGGGGTCACGCGCATAAGCCAGTGTCCCTTGATCGGCCACTTGAGAAAGGCGATAATGTGTTTCAGCCTGGGGCTGGAATGACGACATTCTGTTTTTCCCGGGCTCTGAGCGCCTATGGTCACGTTAGAGCAGAGATCCTTAGTAAATGATAGAGATGCAAAACAAGTTCAAGAAATGGTCAGACAGGCCACTTCCTGTAAAGGAATCTCTCAGGTTTTGACCTGCCATTTGAGTTCTGTTATACTCACAGACACCATTCAAACAGTTTTAGAAAATTTAGGGTGTTTTCTATCCATATGTAATAAGTATATGCATATTCTAGTTACTGGGTAGGAGTGGTAACCAGATTAAATCGGGTATGTTTTTTATCCAGCCGTGTCAATACTGTCCCCTAGCCCTAACAGGTTAACACAGTGTCCAAAGAAGGGCCAGAAGTATACAGAATGGTGTCGTCTGCGTAGAGGTGGATCAGAGATTCACCAGCAGCAAGAGCGACATCATTGATGTATACAGAGAAAAGAGTTGGCCCAAGAATTTAACCCTGTGGTACCCCCATAGAGACTGCCAGAGGTCCGGACAGCAGGCCCTCCGATTTGACACACTGAACTCTATCAGAGAAGTAGTTGGTGAACCAGGCGACGCAATCGTTTGAGAAACCAAGGCTACTGAGTCTGCCGATGAGGATGTGGTGATTAACAGAGTCAAAAGCTTTGGCCAGGTCAATGAATACAGCAGTACAGTATTGTTTCTTATCGATGGCGGTTACGATGTCATTTAGGACCTTGAGCGTCGCTGAGGTGCACCCATGACCAGCTCTGAAACCAGATTGCATAGCGGAGAGGGTGCGGTGGGATTCGAAATGGTCGGTAATCTGTTTGTTGACTTGGCTTTCGAAGACCTTAGAAAGGCAGGGTAGGATGGATATAGATCTGTAGCAATCTGGGTCAAGAGTGTCACCTCCTTTGAAGAGGGGGATGACAGCAGCTGCTTTCCAATCTATGGGAATCTCAGACGACATGAGAGGTTGAACATTTACATTTTAGTCATTTAGCAGACGCTCTTATCCAGAGCGACTTACAGTAGTGAATGCATACATTTTTTATTTTTCTTTCGTACTGGCCCCCCGTGGGAATCGAACCCACAACCCTGGCGTTGCAAACACCATGCTCTACCAACTGAGCTACAGGGAAGGCCAGAACAGGCTAGTAATAGGGGTTGCAATAATTTCGGCAGATAATTTTAGAAAGAAAGGGTCCAGATTGTCAAGCCCATCTGATTTGTAGGGGTCCAGATTTTGCAGCTCTTTCAGAACATCAGCTGAATGGATTTGGGAGAAGGAGAAATGGGGGAGGCTTGGGCGAGTAGCAATGGGGGGGTGCAGTGCTGTTGAATGCAGTAGGGGTAGTTAGGTGGAAAGCATGGCCAGCCGTAGAAAAATGCTTATTGAAATTCTCAATTATAGTGGGCTTATCGGTGGTGACAGAGTTTCCTATCCTCAGTGCAGTAGGCAGCTGGGAGGAGGTGTTCTTATTCTCCATGGACTTTACAATGTCCCAGAACTTTTTAGAGTTTGAGTTGCAGGAAGTAAATTTCTGTTTGAAAAAGCTAGCCTTGGCGTTTCTAACTGCCTGTGTGTATTGGTTTCTAACTTCCCTGAAAAGTTGCATATCGCGGGGGCAGTTCGATGCTAATGCAGAACGCCACAGGATATTTTTGTGTTGGTTAAGGGCAGTCAGGTCTGGGGAGAACCAAGGGTTATATCTGTTCCTGGTTCTAAATTTCTAGAAAGGAGTCATGCTTATTTAAGATGGTGAGGAAGGCATTTTTAGAAAATAACCAGGCATCCTCTACTGACGGGATGAGGTCAATATCCTTCCAGGATACCAGGGCCAGGTCGAATAGAAAGGCTTGCTCATTGAAATGTTTCAAGGAGCGTTTGACAGTGATGAGTGGAGGTCGTTTGACCGCTGACCCATTACGGGTGCAGGCAATGAGGCAGTGATCGCTGAGATCTTGGTTGAAAACAGCAGAGGTGTATTTAGAGGGCACGTTGGTTAGGATGATATCTATGAGGGTGCCAGTGTTTGCGGCTTTGGGGTTGTACCTGGTGGGTTCATTAATAATTTGTGTGAGATTGAGGGCATCAAGCTTGGATTGTAGGATGGCTGGGGTGTTAAGCATGTCCCAGTTTAGGTCACCTAGTAGCACGAGCTCTGAAGATAGATGGGGGGCAATCAGTTCACAAATGGTGTCCTGAGCACAGCTAGGGGCCGAGGGGGGTCTTTAGCAGGCGGCAACGGTGAGAGAGTTGTTTTTAGAGAGGTGGATTTTTAAAAGTAGAAGTTCAAAAAATGTTGGGTACAGACCTGGATAGTAGGACAGAGCTCTGCAGGCTATCTCTGCAGTAGATTGCAACACCGCCCCCTTTGGTCGTTCTATCTTGTCTGAAAACGTTGTAGTTAGGGATGAAGATTTCAGAGTTTTTGGTGGACTTCCTAAGCCAAGATTCAGACACAGCTAGGACATCCAGGTTGGCAGAGTGCGCTAAAGCAGTTAATAAAGCAAATTTAGGGAGGAGGCTTCTAATGTTAACATGCATGAAACCAAGGCTATTACGGTTACAGAAGTCATCAAAAAGAGAGCGCCTGGAGAGTAGGAGTTGAGCCAGGCACTGCAGGGCCTGGATTCACCTCTACATCCCCAGAGGAGCAGAGAAGAATTAGTATGAGGGTACGGCTAAAAGCTATGAGGTATAATGAGCAGGGCTAGAGGCTCTACAGTGAAATAAGCCAATAAACACTAACCAGAACAGCAATGGACAAGGCATATTGACATTAAGGAGAGGCATGCTTAGCCGAGTGATCAAAGGGTCCAGTGAGATTCAGACAGCTAGCCGGGCCATAGGTAGCAAGCTGGTGGAAGATGGAGGGAGGTCTGTTTTAGCCACCTCGTGCGTTTTCCGTCTGTGGATTAGTGGGGTTCCGTGTGGAAGGGGGACCAGTCCAAGTTGGCAAAAATAGTTAGTTATAGTGGCCCAAGAAAAGTGTCCGATAGACCTATTCAGATCGCAGCCGATAAGACAGCTAACGATTAGCGGGCCGCAGAATGGGCGATCAGTTTACGTCGCGACGGAGGGGCCAGTTGGATAACTCCCTCGGGCAGATAACGTCAGTGGTCCAGTCGTGAAGGCCCGGTGGGGCTCCGCATCGGCAGTAAAACGGGTCCGGATTGGTGATTGTAGCCCAGGAGACACTTCAGCTGGCTAGCTCAGGAATAGCCCAGGAGTGGCTGACGGAACTCTTCAGCTGGCTAGCTCCGGAATAATGTGTGTTAATTCCGGGACCGACGTTGCCAATAGTCACTCAGGTAGCAGCTAGTTAGCTGCAAGATCCAGGTGTAAATGTCCAGAGCATGCGGTAGAAATCTGGGGAAAGGAGAGAGAATAGGTCCGGTATGCTCTGGTCTGAGTCGCGCTGTACAAAGACTGGCGATAGCTTTTCGAGCTAATGGATATCTGATGACCGCTAACCGTGGCTAGCTGAACTCCAACGTTAGCCAGTGAAAATGGCTAACCTCTGGCTAGCTTCTGTTGTGTATTTCAGATTTGAGGTAAATAATACTTTCTTTTTTAAATTGGTGAGGCGGGTTGCAGGAGAGTGCTTTGAGGTTGAGTTTTTAGAAGAAAAAAATGTAAAAAGATATGCGAAGAAAAATATGTAAATATATATATATATACACGGGACACGACAAGAGGAGAGTAAAGGACGTCTGAACTGCTACGCCATCTTGGAAGGATAAGTATGTAGTAGGAAGTTGTAGTTCACAACAGGCCAATGTTCTACATAGTTTAGCACAGAAAACTAGATAATTAACTACAATGAACATAGTCCATTGCGTGGCTACTTGTCTGTTCTGTTTCTGTCACGCCTGCTATGTAAGGGACAGAAGAATGCACAATCAAGAGGGGATACATACAGTGCATTCAGAAAGTATTCAGACCCTTCATTTTTCCACATTTTGTTACGTTACAGCCATATTCTAAAGCGGATTAAATAGTTTTTTCCCTCTCATCAATTTACAAACAACACCCCATAATGATAAAGCAAAAACAGGTTTTTAGAATTTTTCTACAAACTGAAATATCACATTTACATTCAGACCCTTAACTCGGTACTTTGTTGAAGCACCTTTGGCAGTGATTACAGCCTCGAGTCTTCCTGAGTATGGCGCTATGTTTCGCACACCTGTATTTGGGGAGTTTATCCCAATCTTCTCTGCAGGTCCTCTCAAGCTCTGTCAGGTTGGCTGCACAGCTATTTTCAGGTCTCTCCAGAGATGTTTGATCAGGTTCAAGTATGGGCTCTGGCTGGGCCACGCAAGGACATTCAGGGACTTGTCCGAAAACCACTCCTGGCTGTGTGCTTAAAGTCGTTGTCCTGCTGGAAGGTGAACCTTCGCCCCAGTCTGAGGTCCTGAGCACTTTGGAGCAGGTTTTCATCAAGGGTCTCTCTGTACTTTGCTTCGTTTATCTTTCCCTCGATCCTGACTAGTCTCCCAGTCCCTGCCACTAAAAAACATCCCCACAGCATGATGATGCCACCACCATGCTTCACGGTAGAGACGGTGCCAGTTTTCCTCCAGACTTGCCGCTTTTCATTCAGGCCAAAGATAATCTTGTTTCTCATGGTCTGAGAGTCCTTTAGGTGCATTTTGGCAAACTCCAAGCGGGCTGTCATGTACCTTTACTGAGGAGTGGTTTCTGTCTGGCTACTCTACTATAATTGCCTGATTGGTGGAGTGCTGCAGAGATGGTTGTCTTCCTAGAAGGTTCTCCCATCTCCACAGAGGAACTCTGGAGCTCTGTTAGAGTGACCATCGGGTTCTTGGTCACCTACCTGACCAAGGCCCTTCTCCCCCAATTGCTCAGTTTGGCCGGGCGGCCAGCTCTTAGGAAGAGTCTTGGTGGTTCCAAACTTCTTCCATTTAAGAATGATGGAGGCCACTGTATTCTTGGGGACCTTCAATGCTTCAGAAATGTGATCTGTGCCTTGACAGAATCCTGTCTCGGAGCTCTGCGGACAATTCCTTCGACCTCATGGCTTGGTTTTGTTCTGACATGCACTGTCAGCTGTGGGACCTTATATAGACAGGTGTGTGCCTTTCCAAATCATGTCCAATAAATTGAATTTACCACAGGTGGACTCCAATCTACCTGGCTCCCGAGTGGCACAGCAGTCTAAGGCACTGCATCTCAGTGCAAGAGGCGTCACTACTGTCACTTGTTTGAATCCAGGCTGTATCACATCTGGCTGTGATTGGGTGAACCATAGGGTGGCGCACAATAGGCCCAGCATCGTCTGGGTTTGGCCGAGGTAGGCCGTCATTGTAAATAAGAATTTGCTCTTAACTGACTTGCCTAGTTAAAAACAGGTTATACAATAAAAAAGCTTATTGAATATACATGAATCAGCTGGCATCATTGAATTCTTTGGGCTATATACGAAGAAATGTCAATTGCAGCTAGTTTGCAGTCTTTTCTGCTTTAGTTTGAAGTGATTGTGTTAGCTGTGTTGTTGGCTAGCTCCTCTGAACAACAGTGCCAGGCAGAATCGCACCTAATTAGCTAATTGTTATGTATGTATCCAAATAAATGTCACTTGAAAACAGCTTGAACAAATGCTGCACTTTTTGTTGTGACTGTAAGTTAGCCGTAGCTGGGTAGCTAGCAAGCTAGGGATAAGAACGTTGCCAGCCAGTATGGCAATGGTACATTTAGAATGAGCGACTGAGTCGCGTCCATACAGTAGATACAGGACAAAAGACTGAACGACTGGATCGCGTCTCTAGCAACCGAACCGATAGAATGAACGACTCACCCGGCTTGGGTAGCAACCCTCAATTTATGTCAGGACTATCTCTTGTGGAAGGATGAAATAGTATGAATAAATTCATCAAAATAATGTTTTCAATTAAAATATGTCGATCATTACTTGAATATGTTAGTAACCCGTAGTGATAATTCCCTTGAAGCTAACAACACCTGTGCCAATATGTGACTCAATTACCTGGATTTGGTCTTAAGTAGCAAAATGTGAAATGGTGTTTTTGACATTGGATAAAAGTAGAGACTCAGAGCTACAAAATGGTATGTCATACACTGCATCTGAGGAACAATGGGAAAGTAATTCTGCTTTAAAAGTTGATCAACTTGAAAACTAACTTTTGAGAAAATCGCCCTTGAATGTTTTGGTATCTAGTGAAGAGCTCTTCTTTGTCTACACCCATTCAGCATCGTTCACACCCTCTTAAGCTTAAGCCCCACCCATCTCGTTTCGCTCTCGGAGCGCACACCTGCTGCTCTGGCCGATGACTAAACAGCCTAAACAGCTCTGCTGGCAACAATTTCATTACGCTTTTTTTTTGCAGCGGGTTACTGACACCGGCTATAATCAATTGGTTTATACACACGTTAGCTAGTTAAACAACAATGAACAAAGTGCCATCAATGCCTAACTTTAGGATCTAACTAGAAAAGCAAACAGCCCTGGGAAACTAATAATAACATCCGCTCGGGAGCCAGCCAGCTAAATTAGCTAGCTAGCTAACAGTACACTTTAGATTAAGAAAATATAAACTCAGCAAAAAAAAGAAAAGTCCTCACTGTCAACTGCATTTATTTTCAGAAAACTTCACATGTGTAAATATTTGTATGAACATAACAACTTTCAACAACTGAGACATAAACTGAACAAGTTCCACAGACATGTGACTGACAGAAATTGAATAATGTGTCCCTGAACAAAGGGGGGGGGGTCAGTATCTGGTGTATCAGTATCTACAGTCAGTATCTGGTGTGGCCACCAGCTGCATTAAGTACTGCAGTGCATCTCCTCCTCATGGACTGCACCAGATGTCTCAGTTCCTGCTGTGAGATGTTACCCCCACTCTTCCACCAAGGCACCTGCAAGTTCCCGGACATTTCTGGGGTGAATGGCCCTAGCCCTCACCCTCCAATCCAACAGGTCCCAACAGGTGCTCAATGGGATTGAGATCCGGGATCTTCGCTGGCCATGGCAGGACTCTGGCATTCCTGTCTTGTAGGAAATCATGCACAGAATGAGCAGTATGGCTGGTGGCATTGTCATGCTGGAGGGTCATCTCAGGATGAGCCTGCAGGAAGGCTACCACATGACGGAGGAGGATGTCTTCCCTGTGACGCTGGCGTTGAGATTGCCTGCAATGACAACACGCGCGGTCCGATGATGCTGTGACACACCGCCCCAGACCATGACGGACCCTCCACCTCCAAATTGATCCAGAGTACGGCCTCGGTGTCACGCCCATTCCTTTGATGATAAACGTGAATCCACCATCACCCCTGGTGAGACAAAACCCCGACTTCGTCAGTGAAGAGCACTTTTTGACAGTCCTGTCTGGTAAAGCGGCGGTGGGTTTTTGTGCCCATAGGCGACATTGTTGCCGGGTGATGTCTGATGAGGACCTGCCCTACAACAGGCCTACAAGCACTCAGTCCAGCCTCTCTAGCCTATTGCGGACAGTCTGAGCACTGAGGGAGGGATTGTGCGTTCCTGGTGTAACTCGGCCCAGTTGTTGGTGCCATCCTGTACCTGTCCCGCAGGTGTGAGGTTCGGATGTACCAATCCTTTGCAGGTGTTGTTACACATGGTCTGCCACTGCGAAGATGATCAGCTGTCTGTCCTGTCTCCCTGTAGCGCTGTCTTAGGCATCTCACATTACGGACATTGCAATTTATTGCCCTGGCCACATCTGCAGTCCTCATGCCTCCTTGCAGCATGCCTAAGGCACGTTCATGCATATGAGCAGGGACCCTGAGCATCTTTCTTTTTGTGTTTTTCAGAGTCAGTAGAAAGGCCTCTTTAGTGTCCTAAGTTTTCATAACTGTGATCTTAATTGCCTACCGTCTCTAAGCTGTTAGGGTCTTAACAACCGTTCCGCTGGTGCATGTTCATTAATTGTTTATGGTTCATTGAACAAGCATGGGAAACAGTGTTTAAACCCTTTACAATGAAGATCTGTGAAGTTATTTGGAATTTTGCGAATTATCTTTGAAAGACAGGGTCCTGAAAAGGGACATTTATTTTTTGCTGAGTTTAGCTAGCTAGCTAGCAAGGAAAACAATGAACCTACCTAGGTAAACAAAGTTTAAGATCACACATGTCTGGTAACGATAACTAACAAGCTAGCCAGCTAACGTTAGCTGGTTAAACAACAATGAACAAAGTGCCAACAATGCCACAGTGCTGGGAGATAATCAACCAGGTCCAATGTTAGCTAGCTAACATTAGGTTCTAACTAGAAAAGAAATAGGCTCTGGGAAACAAAGAATAACGTCACTAGGGAGCCAGCCAGATAACGTTAGCTAGCTAGCTAACAGTACATTTTGACAGAACCACTTTCAGTCAAAATTAGAAACATGTAAAATCTGAAAATGTAGCAAGCTATCTTACCTGTATACATCATCAATCATGATGGACGCATCTCCCTGTCAGGAATGCCATATCACGCTTGCCCTTAGTTTGAAGATGTAATCCGGAGACAAGTGTTTCTCCATCTCTTTAGCGATCATACTCTAATTCCACTGATTTCAAAACTTGATCCTCCAGAAAGTGGAGAGCAACACTTATGCAGCTACATAATACATAAAAAACCGATTTCGACAGGTTTACCAACACAGACTGACGAGCAAAAATAGACAGAAGCCTTCAATATGGCAGACCAATCCGAACTCGTCTCTCAGCATGACCAGCCCTCTCATTAGCTCAGCAAATCAAATCAAATCAAACTTTATTTGCTACATGCGCCAAATACAACAAGTGTAGACTTTACCGGGAAATGCTTACTTACAAGCCCTTAACCAACAGTGCAGTTCAAGAAGAAGAAACTATTTACCAAGTAGGCTAAAATAAAAAGTAACACAATAAGAATAACAATAATGAGGCTATATACAGCGGGCACTGGTACCGAGTCAGTGTGCAGGGGTACAGGCTAGTTGAGGTAATCTGTACATGTAGGTGGGGGCGAAGTGACTATGCATAGGTAACAAACAAACAGCGAGTAGCAGCAGTGTACAAGGGGGAGTCAATGTAAATTGCCCGGTGGCGATTTTTATGAATTGTTCAGCAGTCTCATGGCTAGGGGGTAGAAGCTGTTGAGGAGCCTTTTGGTCCTAGACTTGGTGCTCCGGTAACACTTGCCATGCGGTAGCAGAGAAAACAGTATATAACTTGGGTGACTGGAGTCTCTGACAATTTTATGGGCTTTCCTCTGACACCAGCTATTATATAGGTCCTGGATGGCAGGAAGCTTGGCCCCAGGGATGTACTGACCTACCCTCTTAGGTCAGATGCCGAGCAGTTGCCATACCAGGTGGTGATGCAACCGGTCAGGATGCTCTCGATGGTGCAGCTGTAGAACCTTTTGAGGATCTGGGGTCCCATGCCAAATAAAAAATTTTACGTTCAAATTGCTCTCCTGTGAAGTTGTAACTTGCGACATACATCTAGTTTCCTGAATCGGGTCACATATGTGACCGACTGTCTCGATTCGGTCTTATGTAGCAACATTTGAGTCCTCAGAGCTGGAAAATTGTATATCATACACTACAGTTGAGGAACAATGGGGAAAGTCAATATAAATCTAAAGTGCCAGAGTTTGCTCTGGGCGTTGTAAACTCAGAGCGTTGTCAGATTGTCAGTTTGTAAATTCAGAGCGTATAGCTCTCGAACATTCAGGCCACACTGGACACTCTGGCCGAGGATAGGGTTGATCCGAGAGTTCTGACCTAAAAACAGCAGTCAAGCACCCAAACTAACTGGCTAACATTGGCTAAAGTTGGCTAGCTTACTAGCTACTTCCAGAGACACAAATGAGAGAACAGCTCACTCTACCATTTTACTCGCCCTTGCAGAGCTGGTTAGTCATTTTTATGTTATCCAACTTGGTGACTGCAACTGTGCTGCTGGCAAGCAATTTAATTATGCTTTATTGCTAATGTTTACTGAAGCGCCATATTCAGTTTGAGCGTTCATAAATTCGTCAGTTATTCTGCACACTGGTACACTCAGATGAGGTACTCTGAAATCGGAGTAGATAACCAGAGTGAATTTACCAGCTACGTCTATCTACAGTTGTCGCAGGACATCATGAACATTCTATTGAAATGGTTACTTGCATAATGGAGTGGTTCTTCCTTTAAAAGTTTTGAGCTTATGCCACAACCATTTGTGGTAGATGGTGGCAGATTGTGATACATGGCATCATTCTGTCATTATACCACCTATCACAAGGGGGAGTTAGAACTAAACTGGCACAAATTGACGTGTTTTCAGTCTGAGAGTCTCTCTTCTCTGCACTAGAGTCCTGCATCAGGCAAAAACATTGTTTTGCTAACAGTGGTCCTGGAGGTTGAGAGAGAACTTGGGTAAATACAATGGCTCAATTACACTTGACATGTGGACTGTCGATTTTCGAAAAATAGGCACGGTGGGCTTTTGGTTTCTATCCCCCAAAAATACAGAATGAAATCATTCAAAATAACAAAGTGACTTAATTTACCACAGTGTGAAAGAGTGATAGTCCCTCTATATAAAGTGAGTTCTGAAACACGGAGTCCTTCTTTGCTGTGAAGAAACTGAATGAAGTAGAGTCCAGTGAGTTTTATCAGCATAAAGCTGAGTGACGCATTCATTCGTTGGACTAATAAATAAGTTACAGCATTCTTTTGACTGTTTTGACCAAGTTATTCAGTCTTTTTAATTATTTGTGACATTGTGGTTACAATGAAGAATGTAAATCCTATTCAAAATGAATAATTAGATGCGTGTTTTCATAGTCCTTATTGAATTTTTTTGTATGAATGCATTTTTATATTTTTAGACAATACAAAACGTACACATGACGACAACTACATCACACCTGCCCAGACCCACCTGCATACATCTCCAGTGCCCGTACTCTCTGCCACATTGCCTCAAGCTGCACTATTTTGTTTCTCTCTGTCACCCACACGCACTTTTGGATAATAAAGCATTTAAAGGCTGACATTGTTTGATTTTCATACTTCTGACAGCCACTTTACTAATTCCACCCATAACGTTTGAACTTTTTAACATTCCCAGAAGGCATGGATTATTATAACCTAATGAAAAATGAACCTGAATTAATTAATTATTTTATTGAAGATAGACGCCGCGCCTTTAAATGAGTTCTGGAGACCTGGTCCGTTACCCAACAAAATAATATAAATTTATTTAGCATAATTGTTTTTATGACTACAAACAGTAGGCTATTATTCCTAAAAAGAAATATAAAACTACTACTATGTCAATCCAAGTACTCTAAGGTTTTACATTTCTAACTCAATACCACAGACCAGATTTGTCCTAATGAAAAATGCATCAACCCCTACAAATATACAAATGTATTATTAGGTTAGTGCATCATTTTAGGCTGGTTTTATGGTTTTGGTGACGCCTGTCTTTTGAGTTGACAAAACATTACACACAGCTATTCGTCAATGTACTCTCCTAACAAAATCTAACTTTATGCTTTCGCCGTAAAACCTTTTTGAAATCGGACAACGTGGTTAGATTAACCTCTTGGGGCTAGGTGGGACCTAGCGTCCACCCGTGGTGCACTCCATCAACAGCAGGTGCATTTCGAGCGGCAAATTTGAATCCAAATAAATGTCAAAATTCAAATTTTTCAAAAATACAACTATGTTACACCATTTGAAAGATAAACACTCTCCTTAATCTAACCACGTTTTACGATTTCAAAAAGGTTTTACGGCAAAGCATAAATTTAGAGTATGTTAGGACAGTACATTTACAAGAGTTGTGTGTACTGTTTTATCAAGTCAAAGACAGGGTCACCAAAACCATAAAACCAGCTAAAATGATGCACTAACCTTTTACAATCTCCATCAGATGACACTCCTAGGACATTATGTTTAGACAATGCATGCATTTTTAGTTCTATCAAGTTCATATTTATAATTCAAAAACAGCGTTTTACTATGGCATTGATGTTGAGGAAATCGTTTCCTCCAATAACCCGCAGTCAAGTCAGCGTCACAAATTTGGCAATTAAAATTAGAAAACATTGGTAAAATATTGCTATATTGTCATTTAAAGAATTATAGATTACATCTTTTGAGCGCATAATCAACTTGCCACATTTAAAAATAACCTTACTGGGAAATCACACTTTGCAATAATCACTGCGCCCAGAAAAATACGCGTTGCGATCCTAGCGTCTGTTGGGGAGATCTAAAATCGAAAATACTATGTAAATAATCCATTACCTTTGATTCTCTTCATCAGATGTCACTTCCAGGTATCACAGGTCCACCTTTAGTTTTTTTCAAAAAGCTCATCATTTTTCAAATCTCCTTACACATATGTCCCCTAGGGAAAAAATATATTTCCTTTTCTTTCAAACGTTGAATATAGCATAAATCATTAGGGCCTTTTTAGCAATAATAATATTCAAGGGTGGGGCAATGCATGAGCTCTTTTATAACATATTGGAGCGAGGGTACGAACAATAGCGCCCCAGGTGTCTAATGACATCTTCCTCTCTTTTCTCATCTCCCACTCCAGACTACACTAGGCTGGTACATCTAAGTGGAAGCAATAGGAGGGGGTACCAAATATTCCATAAACCCCTGTGTTTTTCAGTGGGATAGGTTCAAAGTCAATACAACACATCAGTATCCCTTCCTGTCAAAAATATCTCCAGGGGTTTTGCCCTGCCAAATAGTTCTATTATACTCACAGACACCATTCAAACAGTTTTACTTTAGAGTGTTTTCTATAATATTATATATATCCATATTGTACTTGCATTGTAGGATTTACGATTAATCGGTACATTTTTTATCGCGTTATCTCCCCTAGCCCACGTTAGGCGGCAATATAATATTTTACCAATGTTTTCTAATTTTTAATTATTTAATTTTGTGGTGCTACTTACTGGTTTTGAAAAACATTTCCTCAGCATCAAATCCATATAAAGTGTTTTATTAAATATAACTTATAACTAAATGCATGCATTGTCTAACATAATGTCCTAGGAGTGTCATCTGATGAGATTGTAAAAGGTTAGTGCATCATTTTAGCTGGTTTTATGGTTTTAGTGACCCTGTCTTTGAATTACAAAACATTACACCACTATTATCAATATACTCTCTAACATACTAACTTTATGCTTTACTAAAACCTTTTGGAAATCGAGACAACGTTTTAGATTATTTTATCTGTGTAAGATAGTTGTATGTTTGAAAAATGTAATTTTACATTTATTTGGTTTTCAAATTTCCACTCTTAAAATCCCCTGCTGTTGATAGGGTGCCCACGGGTGTCGCTAAGCGTCCCACATAGCCCCAAGAAGT